>NC_030994.1:2141211-2179907 GCF_000149955.1 Fusarium oxysporum f. sp. lycopersici 4287 | reverse complement strand
TAATGAGCTTGGACGACAAGGGAAAAGCATTGGTCTTTAGTGATTAATTTCACACATGATGAACTAAGGATGGAAGCGTTGGGTATATAATTCATTTCTACAACTTGCACATAGATCTCTTGATAGAGGTGCATAGACCTTAATACTATACAGTTCATCTGAGCTACATACTTTGCCATCTGTTGTTCCATCGTGATGAACTATCGTGAATGATACTCGACCAAGGTGAGGAATGTCGCAGCCTGACCCAAAACTGACCAATTGTCGCTGAGTTTGTCTCGGCCGTAAGCTTCTCCTCAGCCATGTCTCGGCATAGCTCAGTCAAGCAACGACGAATGATGAACAATTACACGAGACAGCCTGCTTCTACTTGTCCGTCAACGTGATTACACCGTCCCAAACTCTCAAGCAGCTCAAGTGTCCCAACCACCACTGCTCTTTCAATTGTTACAATGCGTCTATTAAATGTCTCAACTCTTCAGCTGAAAGAATTCATCGGACAAGTCCCTCCCTACGCAATTCTCAGTCACACATGGACCGAAGAAGAGGTCCTCTACAGCGATATTGGCGCCCTGACTTCTTCCTCGAAGCAAGGCTACCCTAAACTTGTCGGTTGTTGTAGAAAGGCAGCTCAAGATGGCTTCGAGTGGGCTTGGATCGACACTTGCTGTATTGACAAGTCTAGTAGCGCTGAGCTATCTGAGGCAATCAATTCCATGTACAAGTGGTACCAAAAAGCGACCGTCTGTTATGCTTATTTACAAGATGTCACCACAGAAACACCTACCATTACGGACGTCTTTCATATCACAGAGTTCGGCAGAAGCAGGTGGTTCACAAGAGGTTGGACGCTTCAGGAACTGATCGCGCCTCAACTCGTCGAGCTCTGCTCCAAAGAATGGACCGTAATCGGTACAAAAAAGAGTCTCGCTTCAAGTATAGAGAGTGCCACTGGCATCCCAATCACTGTATTACGTGGTTCCCATCCTTCATCATACAATGTCGCCGAGCGAATGTCGTGGGCATCGGCTCGAACCACAACCAGAGAGGAAGATCTTGCCTACTGTTTGTTGGGCTTGTTCGATGTCAACATGCCTCTTCTCTATGGCGAAGGAGCCAAGTCATTTATCCGACTTCAGGAGCAGATTCTCCGACAAGAAGAGGACTATAGCATGTTTGCATGGACTCTCCAGCAAGATAACCCAATAGCCGATTCCGAAATCTCCTCTACTGGGTTTCTGGCTTGGTCACCCTCGCAATTCTCCAAGAGTTCTCTACATGCTCAAGCTTCAAAGCACACGCAGGACCAGAAGATGGTCGATCATGGTCATGCATTTCCTCCCCCTTCTGAGTCTGAGCTTGATGCGGAGAAACAGAGCATCGAATATCGAGTCCTGCACGAGAAGGAATATGGCCGCATGTTTCGAGGCCAACGTAGCATCGTTGCGCTGCAGTCGGTCCGAACAAGTCCTCCCGAGTTCACAAGTCGTGGTTTACGTGTCAATCTGCATGTTCTGTTCCCTACTGATCTTCACCTGGCCCGAGTTGCATGGCTATCATATGAGACAGAGGACAGTCTTGTCTGTGTCCTAATAGAACGTGACTATGAGTCGGCGCGACGGCGGGTCTATTGCAGAGTTAAATCGTTTTCACTTATCGGTGTGCCCAAGACACTGCTCCCGTATTTTCGACCTACGGAACTATTCATTCGACCCAGTGGCTATTTCGAAGGTTCAAATAACCTTGACATGAATCCGCCTTCTTCAATGTTTTCATCAAAGCAATTAAATATATTGGCACAAGTCTCATCGACAACTACACGCTCCCTCGATATTGTCTTGTCTTATCCAAGTGACGACTGGATGAAACGACAAACTCCGATACATGAGTCCCCATTCAAGGCTCTCTGGGTTGCCTGTTCACATGGCTCTCAATCCTCACTCTTTCGGATCGACATTATGATATCAACCGACGATGCTTCATGCGCTATTCGAGAACTTTCGCAGTCTAGCAACGACATCGATGAGTCTCGTAAGAACGCTCTCTTTCGGGCTTGTGCGCAGTACAAGAAATCTTTTGTTGCACATACAGACCGTGCTGTAAAACGATCTGTTAGGGTTCCAGAGACTGTGTTTTCAGCTGTTCTCCGCAAGATGCCAACTTCCCAAGAGGACCTTGTGACTTATGAGCTTCGGGTCGATGCTTGGGATGTGGGTGGCTGCCCCAGTTGGGTTCAATTGAGTTTGTTGCAAGAACATAAAGAGGTTGACGAGGTGAAGACTCCGTGATACATGTTATGGCGGATTCAAAGGTGAATTGGGGAGGACAGGGGGTTACCATAGGTCCGGCTCTGAACTTGGAAAACCACACAACTATCCTACTGGTCATGTAACACGGCGTTCATGTGCATCAGAAATACCTTTGATGTACTGATCGTGGCAGTAAATGTCGAGGAAGTTCATCTTCAACTTAAACCCATTATAAGCTACATTGGAAGCCTATTACTACAGTAATTTGGATGCCGTATCTCGACATAGGTCTTGTGGCTCAAATCGCAGCTATCAGGTAACATTTGGAATTGTTGTGGATCTATGGAGCTGAGGGCTGTGAAGAGGAGGACGCCGGGATATTCTTTTCATCCTTGGCAAGAATATTTGACCCCTCCGATGTCATGTCAACCCTTTAATCAACAAATCAACGACCCAAATTCTGAAGCTTTGCCTCATCATCCTCCGCCCAGCAAAGAAATATACAAAAATAAATAAAATGTTGGACCGCCTTGAACTTCGAACGGATCAGGAAAAGGCCATACGCGGTGATGGAGTGCCGAGGCTCCTTGAAGACCGTGATAGTCGCGCAGCGCTTATCCGGGGCATTCGCCTGCACTACCACTCGGCCATGAGTGAACCTGTCAGACGCCTCAGCTCCTCAATGCCTCAGGTCGCTCGAGCCCGCAACCCTCGCCGCATCATGAGCAACGACATACCGGAACGGATGATGGCGGAGGAGCAGCCATATTGTATATGGCATCCAGACATGGCCACCGAGGACACCTACCGTTCACTGGCCTCTAAGTTCCCCGGCATGCGCTATCAAGTCGGTCGTGCATGTGCTGCAGCAGGTTACCACGTCCTTTATCAGGAGCTTGACCTCCTGCCTGAAGTGTCCATCGCTGAAGAGGCGCGAGAAAGCGAGACAGACGGTGGGAAACTCATCTATGACGAGATCATGAGTTTCAAATCTCGCTATGCCATTATGGACGACTGCAAGCGCACCATTGAATTGATGGAATATGAATGCCCGGCGTATCTGAACGGTAATACCGAGTGCGATGGCGCTTGGCAGCTCGACAAGGGCATCACACGGTTGTCCAACGATGACCTCCTTTCCATGCATCGAAGAGGACATGCATCTTGGCCTCGAGGACCAAGAAGTAGACCAACGGCACGGCACACTGACTGATGACGAGGCGAAGCTGCTCTACAGTCCTCTGCCTCGGGATCTGCCGACGGTGAAGAAGACTTTATTGACACAGATGGCCGCTCACGACGGCAACATCGAACGCTATGCCCAGCTCGCCAATTCTGAAAGAACCTTGACGCAACTGGACCAGGACTGTGTCATCCGTGGTGTCTTACATCACACCATGTATGCTCGCTGGTGGGCGGACCAGATCAAGAACGACACCATCTATGCCAGGTCTGCCCCATACGTGTGGGATATCCAGCGAGCCATAATGGCGCGACGCATCATGCTCAACGACGCTTCCGTGTTTGAAGACGGCTGGCCACCCGGAGTCCCGATGCCCTACATCATATGGTGGCCCCTGCAGCCGCAGTCAGATATGCTTAGCCTTCTCGCCATAAAGGTGCCCGAGATGAAGAGGCAGTGCGCGGCAGCAGCGATTGTCTGCGATTACGAGAATGTCTATAAGAACCTTGACCCAGAGCCGAGCTGGCACCTATGGAAGGTCGCCAGTGAGTTCGCTGCCAACCCGTTTTATCGTGAGGATTAGGAGTGGCGAGGGAGGGAAAACGATGTTGATGTGAAGGATGACTCTTTTATGGAATCATACTACAGTGAATTAATGCAGACGAGGGAGACTACGGTACTTGAAGAGGGTGGTGAAAAGATTCCAGACAGTGTCGAGAAACACGAGTTGCTTACTAACATGTATGGCTCCGTGGAAGTACTCAGTGCAAGCCCCGTTCAGCTCCGGATCTGGGAGGGCATTGGAACGGTATCGCCGATATCTGGACGCCCTGACAGTTAAAGCAAGCATTCTAAGAGTGAGATTTGACCATTGATTAAATTCGAGATGCATTGCAAGGAGTCTGCTTTGGAGGGGAGTGTGTCTCGCTAAATGCTCGGGGGGGAAGTCTACGGGCGTTCATCTTCGGCCCCCCGGTGGGCGATCACGAAAACGGCACCGGAGCCCCACCGTCGGCGCCGGCCCTGTAAAACGGTACGGAGCGGAATCGGCCTGCACATAAACAGTTCAAGAAGCAAGGCTGTTTAACAACACCTTATGGTTAGCTTTCATAAGCCCATATTACTCTGCTGTTACAAACTCTATAACATTGCATCTACGTCTCTAACCGCTCTCAAAAAGGCAGTAATCAGTCCCTGACAATCATCAAAAACACCACAAAAAGAACATACAACACCGGGGATTCGCTGGTCGTCACCGACCCAACTACTAATCCAGCGCTTCGCAGCTTGACTATGGGAGAGCAGACGGGATCCCGTATTTTCTACGAGCTATGGTCGTATGTGCTTGATAGACTCGCAAACTGTGCTCATGATGATACCCAGTTGTGTCCCCAGGCATCGTTGTGAGATCTCACCGACTGTGGTGTAAAAGGTGGACCCTGTAGAACGAGGCCACCCGGAATTGCAGGCCTCATTATCGATCAAGACATAAATCGCTGCCCAAGATGCGAAAGTGCTGTAAAGATAATGTTTGCACCATGGCGCTCTTGGCGATGGATGTTGGTTGAGTCAGATACCGGGTACTGGCCGGTATGGAAACAAAGTTAATCGTTGTCGGGAATCGGTAATAGACTCGTGGCCGTGCCCTCAAACCGTTTTTTACAAAGATCCATAGCGTAATGCAATCCAACATAATCCGTGCGACAATGAGACTTGATCTCTGTCAATCTGACGTCGATCACCAATACCGAAGACGGAACTTGTTTCTTGGGCTTGAATGACATCAAAGGTTCACCGGCCGGCCCCGTACAGTTAGCTCCGGTCCGGGCGAGTTCTCGGTAGGGGGCCGGCTCATATCGGCCGTCGGTGATTGACCCCAGCGGGGAAGCGATCAACATCGCAGGTGTCATTTGAGCGATGATCAAGTTAAGTCATGTGAATTGAGGAGAGTTACAAACAAAGAAACACCGTCCTACCTCAACGCCACCATCCCTCAAGAACAAAACAGTCCAGCCGCAAAATTAGTGAGGAAAAAGAACGAAACAGTTTGGTCTCAAGACCCCCAAGAAGTGAAAATAACCTCTTCCATTTAGCCCGCAAATCCAGGCGTTCCCCCCAATCCAATTCCCAAGATTGATACCGAATGTGCCGGACGCTGAAGTGATGGATGCTTTGCCATGTCTTGTCTACTCCGCCAAAGCCAAAACCTAAAAGTGAGGCTGTCAAGCCGATTGACCAGGGACCCTGTCCCGAAATCATACTCCACCGAACAATGCCCATGCGTCGACAGGCCTAAAACAAGTGTCATGTCTTGCTTGACTGAAAGGAAAGGCAAGGAAAGCAAAGTAAAAAGCCGCGGGAATCGTAACGCCATAAAAACAATAACTGGATAATAGCAGGCCTGTCGTTGAATCGGGAATCTCGTGAGAAGAAAATGTCTATCGTGGCCTGGTCTGTGTATGCGATATAATGTCAGGCGATTTAATGGGGTAGCAGGTTCTTGGACTCGTCGTCGGTCAGAATGATCTCGTGGACTGGGTCCCGGCGGTTCTCAAGGGGAACATAGTCGCAGTCGATATAAGATGGGAGAAAGATTTCTACCAGTTGTTAGCCGTGACTCGTGGAGAGGCTATTCATGATACAAGTGAAACATACCGGGGTTCCAGGCGAAACCCTGGCTGGAGGAGAGGTAGGAGATCTATGGAAAGTCAGTACACCTGAAACCAAGTATAACATTGTCGAGACACTTACCAATCGGGGAGTGCCTTCCGGATCGCCGACGTTAATGACGGTGCATTCTTGTTTGGAGAGTGAAGAGCCTACAAAGACAAGTCAGTAAACGACTGCGGGTGCATGATAAGACGATCGTATCATTGTCGCTGCAATCGTGTGAGGCGGGGGATGATCCAGCTTCACTTACTCAGGAGGCTCGGACGGCGGTTGTGCAGGGCCTTGTCCTTTCCGGCTGACGGAGGAGAAGACGAAGGAGTGCCAAACGGGCTGTTTGTAGAAGAGCCGGTGCCCTTATGGAATGGGCGGGTAGCCGAGGGGCCAGCGGGAATGGCGATAGAGGACGACATTGTATGTGCGATGTTGAGGTTGCTGGAGTATCTAGACAGAGACAAACAAGCAACTCAAGATGAAACGAGGGGTATTTTGTGTGTGTGACGAGAGGTTGGCCGAGTCGAAAACGGCAGCGGAGGGAGGGAAGATGACGGCGTTTGGGGAGGAGATGGCAGCAGTATCCGTAGAATGACGCAACAAAGACACGCCGAGCAGTAAGTAATAGATTAAGGTGATAAGAGACGTGAGGATGGCTTGTGCGAGAAAGGCGATCGAAAAGAGAGCAAAAAGACAAAGAGGTTGAGTTGGTTGGAGGTTGAACAAGTCAGAAGGTAGAAGGTGGTTTCAAAGAGGTACCAGTCAGTGAGTGAGGTGACTTGTCGATTGCCTTACCTTGCTCCTCGGCCGCCGACCAGTGAATCACCGCCGCATCATCCCGTGAACAGGCGAGTGATCCGACGCCGATAAGCCACAATCCAACCGGGTACTTGAGTTTACATGAGACGATCCATAAAGATACATGTACTGTAAAGACAAGCGAGCAGCTCCTCCCTAACAATTAACAATAATAATACTCTATACTGTAAATACTGTATGAACGATTCACGATTCACCTTGCATCTCTCACCGAACATCGCGGGGCAGGCTTATCGACAGGGTCATGAGTCTATTCTCACCGCAAAACCCGCCATCTTTCAACATTAGACTGAATCAGTTCAACGCCACTAATAAGACATTCCCCCAGCTTATACAGCCTCAGAAGGGTCAAGTGCCGAAAGTACAGAGGCACTTCATCCGCTGTAGCTCTCATGTACCAGGCTAGAAACGTCCCCTTCAGGGTCCCCACGTCTTTGGTCTTGTGTGGAGGCAGATCCCCCCGATAATCGGCCAATCTGATTCACTGAAGCTCGCACTGGGGTCGTTGGAGCCTTGGAGCCTTGGAGCCTTGCAGCTGCTGCAAGCTTGCAACCCCACTTCGCCCTGCCTGTGAGAGAGAATCATGAGCCAATCAAAGCTATCGAGTCTGGACCCTCATTGCTCTCACTCTTGACGTCGACAGATCACGTGAGTCAAGCTCAATCCAGATGACTAAGATTTCAAGCCGCGCTAGCTCACCTTAGCTTCCAGTGTCGTCGTCGTCGTTACTGGCGCCTGGCATCATCTCGAAGCAGCTCCATCACTCCCTCAACGACCGAAACAACAACCAAGCGCTGTATCTCCCGACGACAATCGCTTTCCAGGATCGACGCGTATTTCTATCTACACCGCATTTTCACGATCATTTCACCTATCTTAACCACACAGTAGAAGCGCAAAAATGGGTGACGTCGCTGTCGAAAACCCAGCAAACCAAGTGGCACCTCACAAGAGGGCCGCGCACTCAACCATTCCCACAATTGATAACTTCGAGGGTGTATCAACCGATGGAGGAGACGACTACGCGAACCTCAAGAAGCTCCAGAGGCAACTAGAGTACGATACTCCAGTCTCAGATATCCCAAAGTTGCGGGGAACTGATAGCTTTCGAATAGGTACATCCAGCTGCAAGAAGAGTATATCAAGGATGAGCAAAGGTAATTTATCAATCCCGTCTGAATCCTAGTTATGATTTGCTGATTCTTTGCAGGAGTTTGAAGCGTGAGCTTGTACGGGCTCAAGAAGAAATCAAGCGGATTCAGAGCGTGCCATTAGTTATAGGACAGTTTATGGAGGCTATTGACCAAAAGTATGTGCTCACCTGCAACCGACAATTCTACACGAGCTAACCAGCATCTCAAGTACTGGAATTGTGCAGTCTAGCACCGGATCCAACTATGTCGTCAGAATCCTCTCTACCCTCGACCGGGAGAAGCTCAAGGCTTCCTCCTCGGTTGCCCTCCATCGACACTCTAACGCCCTTGTCGATATTCTTCCCCCCGAGGCCGACTCCTCCATTGCTATGCTTGGCGCCGACGAGAAGCCCGATGTGACATACGCCGATGTCGGTGGTCTGGACATGCAGAAGCAGGAGATTCGCGAAGCTGTCGAGCTCCCCTTGACACACTTTGACCTCTACAAGCAGATCGGTATCGACCCCCCTCGAGGTGTTCTGCTCTACGGCCCTCCTGGTACCGGCAAGACTATGTTGGTCAAGGCCGTTGCCAACTCAACCACCGCCAACTTCATCCGAGTTGTCGGTTCCGAGTTCGTTCAGAAGTATCTCGGTGAGGGTCCCCGAATGGTCCGTGATGTTTTCCGCATGGCTCGCGAGAACTCTCCCGCTATTATCTTCATCGATGAAATCGACGCCATTGCCACCAAGCGATTCGACGCCCAGACCGGTGCCGATCGAGAAGTCCAGCGTATTCTTCTCGAACTTCTCAACCAGATGGATGGTTTCGATCAGACCGCTAACGTCAAGGTCATCATGGCCACCAACCGAGCCGATACTCTTGACCCTGCTCTTCTCCGACCTGGACGTCTCGACCGAAAGATCGAATTCCCCTCTCTGCGAGATCGCCGTGAACGACGTCTCATCTTCTCCACCATCGCCGGCAAGATGAGTCTGGCTCCCGAAGTCGATCTCGACTCCCTTATCGTCCGAAACGACCCTCTGTCTGGTGCTGTCATCGCTGCGATCATGCAGGAGGCTGGTCTCCGTGCTGTCCGTAAGAACCGTTACAACATCATTCAGAGTGATCTCGAGGACGCCTACTCAAGCCAGGTCAAGGGTACCGGCGAAGAGAACAAGTTTGATTTCTACAAATAGATCCACTTGGTGTCTGTTTATCATTTCACGCACTCTTGTGTGTCATCTATCCTGTATTACATACGTCAACTATCAGGCCAAGGGGATATGGAAGGAAAAGTCCATAAGGGAGGCGGATTAGAGCGAAAGGTAGATTAGGATTAATCAACGTGCCGATTGACGGCGCAAGCGATATGAATTTGTCTCTTTGGTTCACACCGGTGAACTGATTGATTTACGCGATGTGTGCTTCGAGTTACATCTCAAGAATCTTACCATTCTGTATGTCAGACTATCACATGTTTCTGAGCAACTTGTCCGGTCACAGCAAGATACTGCAGCCAACAAAGTGGGATGCGGCTTCAGATGTAACATTGGTGATGCTCTGCTGCATGCATCAATGTGGCCTTTTGAAAGTCAGCGGCGATAAACAGTAAATGGTATGTGTAATCGAGATTGGAGGTCCAAGTTCCCAACAATTCAACCCGGAGGCGAATTATTCATCCTCAGTCGCTTGATAGTTCCGAATTCTCAATCTTAGGCATGCGAACTTCACAGATAACCACGCACAATAGCACACAACAATGGGGTATTTTGAAGGTCAAGTTAATCGTAAATAACCGTAGTTTTCCATTTCATAACATTTTCCTGTCTATGTTCCGTACAAGTCTATCAATAAAACCGTGCCAACTCCTGGCTGTTGATCTCCATCTGACAAGTGATAACAGGTAAAGGATTGTAAAATACAGTTATTTCGCCACAAACTCCATTATTCCGTCCATCTTTTCGGGTTTGTTTCCCCCAACTCGCTATCCGTCTATTTTGTTTCGCCCGCTTCCTTAGAGTTCCCGTCCTGACGGGTTCTCTGCGCACAAAAGTAGATAACAAACACGCTACAAGAATCAAATGGGAATCAAATGCCCGTGCAAAATATGCCGAATGACAACGGCGTAAAGCCCTTCCGAAGTCGAAACATGTAAGAATACAGTTACACGAGGCTCTTGGCAAGTCGGCCGCTGGGTATAACTCCCCGGTCTTGCGGAAAGGTGTAAGCAGCATTGCCAAGAATCCTCGAGCATTGTGAAAAGGAAATGTAGAAAAGACCAGTAGGTCTTGAGTGACTGCAGCTATCGACCGAGATCGTTGCTTCATTGAGGTATTAACCATTAGCCATTACCATTGCCATTACTCTCGAATAAGTATGCTTGTATGTAAAATCATACATCGCTTATTGCTCCTAAGGACAAAAAAGCGCCGAGCCAACAAGGACGAATCGGATTTTGACCGGTTCAGTATCATTGGGTAGGGCGTGGAGAGTAGCATTGGTAAGGCTGGGGTATGTCTGCGGCGACCAGATCATCCCGAGAAGACAGGGTAGAAGAAGTCATCCTGATCCTAAGGAATGGCCTTGGGTATGCCGAAGCAGAAAAACGTATAGAGCATGCCAATAGGCATAAGCAGCTCATTACGAGCTCAAGGTAACACCAACTTCAAAGAGAAGGTGCACGAAACGCCGGTGCAGCTCGATAAAGATATCAGGCTGTCCAACAATCTCCGCTAGACCACGGGCTTTTGGGGCTGAGGCACCAGGGCCACCTCCCATCCGTCGGGTGAACCCGCTACCACCTGTCAGAAAGCTGCTTCCATTGCGATCAGGGCCTCCAGAGGATTCGACAGTTGGTGGTGGTGGTGCATAGCCACCCCCATAGATGCTGCTACCAATAGGAGAGTTCTCGGCCGCTCGCTCGGCCTCGGCTTCAGCCAGTTGCTGGATCCATGTAGCGAGCTCGCGAAAAGCGGTCGAGACCACAGCAAATGTCTTCATGGCCAGGCGCTCTCGGTGAGTACTAAGCGCCAAGAAGGCATACACTCTCTTATGACCCCGTGCGTGTACATCAGGAATACGGAAGATATAAGCCGTCGTGTAACCGGCGAGGGCGTCGCCGAAAAAGATGGGGCCGCCTGTGACAGCCGAGCCGGCGCTTTGTGTAGTGACAAAGGCCGGAGAAGAGGTCGCAACGGGTGAAGTGGGGTTTGCCGTAGATGGAGCACGGGGTAACGTCTCGAAGGATAGAGTGCGCAAGCAAGATGCTCGAATAAGAGAGAAAGAGTCGGGTAGGACCGGATCATGGGTAGATGTATAGTCGACGTAGTGGACATGAAAGGGTGTCCGTTCTGCTGCGGTCGAATTGCCTGTACCACCACTCTTGCTTGATCGCCGAGGTATTCGCGAGCTGACCGAGGGTGTTATTCTTTGCCGAGCCCGAGGGTCCTCGTCCCGCTCTCCATCGGTATCACTCGAGGTCTGGGAATTGGGAGGCGATGCCTGCCCTCCTGCGCCGAAAACCCGTTCTGCTGGCGCACGAGTGCGCAATGTTGGTCCACGAGTATTGTTTGCGAGATGAACACTATTTGATCCCGCTTGCTGTCGCGGCAAGGTCATTGCGCAGTTATCGCAAGGGCCTTGTTTCTTTGTCACAGTCTCGTCATAGGTTCTTCGGAAACTCGAATCGCGCCGAGGATGAGGAGGGGCCGGTCGTGGACTTTCAGGAGGAGTATCGATAGCAGTGGGAGTTGCGCCAGAATTGCTAGAGTTTCGCAATAGCGCTGCACGTTGCGCCTGAGCCTCTTGTTCGGAGGCTGGCATTGAAGCGCTCCGAGATAGGTCGAGGTTCTTTAATGCGTCGTTGAGAGCAGTCGACGATGCATGCGCGCTGGATCGTGGTCTGTTATCGGCAGGATCTGCACCATCTTCAAAGCAGACAGTACATGAGGCAGGTAGACCCTCAGTGACCATCAAAGGGGTCGGGCCATGGAGGTCGCAGTAGTGGGCAAGACATAGCTGGAAAGACGCCATTAGTGGTTGATTCTTGCGCATTGCGAGCAGATGGCCAGTTGGCGCGAGAACAACAGTAGATCAAAGTGGTAGGTAATGTACAAGCTGCCGAGAGAATTGATCATAGTAACAAATGATGGCTCTGGGGAAGTATATCGTGTCAAAAAGCTCATGACGTTATGGGGCAGGGATAGATCATGTATGGATAAATAGACCTCAGAACAGGAGGGTTGCAAGGGGTAGCGATGGGAGACATGGTATTATAGGAACAAAGCAAGTGGTGATATATCTTGGTGTACGGAGACAGCTTGTTTTGGTCGCCCTGGCTCCTCTCTTACCGGCAACGGGCCGCTCTTGAGGTCATGGGGCTGAGGTAGGGAAGTGATGTGGCACCGGTGAGTTGGGATTCCAGTAAGAAGCATGATTGCCCCAGAACTACCAACGCTGAATCGAGGGCAGGGCAATCACAGTCGAGCGGTGAAGCGGTGTGGATGTAAGTGCATGTCTGTGTGCGCCTGTGTATTGTTCGTGCCTAGTCAAGGGTGTGCAGACAAGACAAGTAAAGACTTGGGCTGGGTGCGTGGGATGTGGGATGCGATGCGATGGGGGATAAAGAAAAGGACAGGACAGACCAGGACAGGGTGTGTGTGAGGGTGAAAAGTGCATGTCAGACAGCGGGCGGCTCGGGGGCCATTTAGGAGGTACGGCAGACGGGCCGTCAACGGACTGGCAGCTAGGAAAACGAGAGCGAGGGTGTGAAAAGGGAAGGGATGTGAGGATGAAGCCAAGGGGGATAAAAGCAAGGGAAGGTCGAAAGCGACGTCGAGAAGCAACATCGATGAGAGCCAAGACATGGTTGCTGTGTATGGATGGATGGACGAGAATAGGAATGGGATCATGGTAAGGAATCATGATACATGATAGAAGTGAGTGTGTGTGTGTGTGTGTGTGTGTGTGTGAGAGAGATCTTTGGTGAAGAAAGGTACCAGAAATGTCTGGACCCAACAGGGCGGGCGAGACTGCTCGACCTAGGGACGTGCAGAGAGTCAAAGGCTCAAGGAGGCAAGCATTCATTCATGGCTGACAGGGATCTGCTGAGACAAGCTATCGACCATGTGAAGTCAATGCATGGCGTGTGATGCCTTCATTGACCAGGGCGGAGGAAGCAGCTCGGAGCGTGGAGGGTGCGACGTCGGACGTGGCAGGAATTGGCATGTGGTTGTACAAGAGAGCCAAGTCAAGTAAAGACAAGCAAAGCAAAGCAAAGCGAGACATGTCAAGTCGAGACATGGAGATTTGACCTTGAAGGAAATTTGTGTTGTACACTTACAATGTATGTCATGACGTATCGTCGTCTCGGAATCGAATCGCGGCAGAGGAAAAAACGTAAGTATCAAAGTATTATCGACGATTGGGCGACGCTGCGAGACAGGGATGGGGTCTCCCTTTTGGCAGCACAAGACTGCACAAGGGACGGCGGGGAGAGCTGTGCTGTGTTGTAAGCTTGATTTAAAGCTGAAGCTGGTTTTCGGGGCGTCGCGGTCGTAAATAAGTTTGTAGAGGGAGAGAGTCAAGAGGTATCGAGGCGAGACCTTGAGGCGCGAGCAGGGGCCGGATCGACGAGGGCGTGCGTAGGTACAAGTAATTAGGCGTGGGCGTGGTAGTACGAATGGCTCGTGCAGTGCTTGCAGTTCCAGTTGCAGTTGCAGGCGGAGTGCAGTAGGGCTACAGGACAGGACAGGACAGGACAGGACAGGACAGGACAGTAGTAGCTGTTGTTGAAGATTCGATTCGGTTCAATTGGGTTTTCGGTGGACCAGACAGGCCAGGGACTGTCTTTGTTCGGATGAATCGAATTGAATTGGATGTAGGGATGTTTGCTTTCGGAGCTCTCTGCTTGGTTCGATGTCCGATTCGACCAGGGTGTGCTAAGGTATGGTACAGTACAGTATGGTATGGATAAAGGTGGCAGCACCCAAGATGTGCAATTGCTCCGGGCAAGATTGTCGAACAAAGAAATCGAGTCGTTAAA
Organism: Fusarium oxysporum f. sp. lycopersici 4287; assembly: GCF_000149955.1. Taxonomy (NCBI): domain Eukaryota; kingdom Fungi; phylum Ascomycota; class Sordariomycetes; order Hypocreales; family Nectriaceae; genus Fusarium; species Fusarium oxysporum. Next base: position 2,165,816 of record NC_030994.1, on the reverse strand, counting down.
TAAACGTATCAGGTTAACCGAGAAGACAAGAATGGCCTTTGACTCGCTCGCAAAGTTACGCTGCGTGGGGAAATAAGTCGACAAGGACAAGGAACTGCAGCAACCCAGTTCAGGTTGATGAGGCGTAAGAGAGACAGAGAGAAAGGGAGGGGCAATTAATGTAGAGAGCTCCGGTAGACGGACGGAATATCGGCGGCGGAAAGTCGCGGCTGCAGCCCCAGAGCCAGAGCGAGAGCCAGAGCGAGAGAATGGGCAAACCCAAATGATCGTATCGACAAAGAAAGATGAGGGAGAGATTATGGAAGAGGAGGATGGCAATTGGAGAGGATTCGACGGAAACGACGGGATCGGACGGACAAGGTTTAGTTTGAGTTTCTGAGTGAATGAAGCCGAGCTTAAGGATGACGATGCCTGTATTCAAGGGCAAAGTAAAATGGAAAGACACCGAGAAAGTAGCTGGTGATTTTCTAATCCATCATCACCATTGTCATTCAGTCCGTAGAGGTGAGTCGAGTCGAGGTTTCTTTGCTTTGGTTTCGATAGTACAAGTAGATGTCAATTCTCGTGGCTGTGGGGGTGGGCGTTTTTAAGACATGGCCCCTCGCGAACCTGAGAAACCGTTTGACCAAGGGAAAAAGGGCCTGGGATATTTCACATCAATCAATAAACGGGATCCAATAGGATATGACTTGGGGAAACTCGTCTCCATTGCTTCCATTCGGTGGGTACCGCACTAAAGACAAGCTAGACAAGCTAGACAAGCTAGAAAGGACAAGGATCGTGTGGGTGGGTGATTGATATCCATGCCAATGCCGATTCATCCAATCCCACTTCGCTGTTTTTTTCCTTCTTTAGCTCGATAATTTAGCTGAGATATTCTCTCTTGTCTAGGGTATGGTATGGGTGGAATTTACGGCACCCGGCACGTCAGGGCAGTCTCAGTCATACAGTCCAACTACAATCAAACTCCCCCTTGTACTAAACGTGTGTGGGCGTGCGATGCGTCCTGTGCGAAGATGAATTGTTTGGGCATCATTATATATCAAGGGTTGATTGTTAGAGGTGAGTTTCGTATCTAATATTAATCTGAGAGAAACAGCCAAGTCACATGAATGTTCCAACCAGCAATTTGACGGCGGCTGTGGATGATTAACTTTACCGTGGGAAACCACATTTCTCGGATACGCTAAAATCATCTTCTTGTTCCTTAGCATCCACATCCTATCCACATTCACACACCAAGTTTTTTATCTTCATCTATGACGATGAATCCGCAATGGAGCACCGGCAAGAGATTTCTCACCGCAAGATATTCAAGGATACAATTACCTCCAATATCAAGCATCACGATTGCCATTGCTTTCAACATGAACATGGTCTCGTACCTCTCTTGAGTTGCTTCATATCATGACATGACCCACCAAAAAATGCTAAGGAACGACGGTAACAAGCAGGAATAACCAGTCGTAATAAGGGTCCTTCGGTTGGACACCCGGTCCGCCGATGCCTTTCCTCCAGTGAGAGAGACTATCCCAATACCTTATTAACCTTTTCAAGGATCGGATCTTTACGACAACGATAACTTCCTAGCCTTGCTTATTAGTTGAGTACCTTCATCGCCGAGATGCCCAAAATAAGCGGTCTAAAGGTCTGTCAAACTTTCTCCAAAGACTACCCAAGTATTTTCTGTCACTTAGAACAGAGGTTTCAAGTTTTCTTGCATCCCCTTGCTCAGGCTACAAGCCTCCGAGCGCCGGCCCCAGGGGAAATTTTGGTACCAGTGGGGCCTGTTCCGCTTGCCCAGCCACCAAGTCAATGGATGAATTCTCGGCTTGTTTTCTTAGCTGCTACGCCAAGCCTGGCTGTATGTAAACCGTCCCGATGAGCAACACGGAACTTCCTAGAGACACTTCCTCCTCTGATCTAGCTGCTGTCTTGACAAATTAGACGGCCAATTCTGGCTGTTATGTCTAAGCCAAAACTACTAGTCGGGGGCAAAGAGAAGGGAACCAAACTTGTTTGTCAGGATTGCTTCTAGAGCGAGCCTAGATGACGGACGGGGCCAACAAAAGTCTGGAGGGGGATCCCGATGCTGAGGCACTTATGGGGATGGACCCGATGGAATACTCCACTCGTCGCGTGCGTTGAAATCGAAGCAATGGAGCAAGCAAGGGGTCCTCTTATTTCGGAGGAAATGGTCGGACGTAACGGTACTTGAACGTTGCACTTCTCTCACGTACTCGTCATGTTGGTCGAACAGAGCACGGCTCTACTCGGAGCAACTCAGCAAACAATGAAACCAACTTGTCGTAACACTCGGCTCACCCTGCGTTTAGCAAATGTCAAAGGGTATAGCCAAGAAACACACGGTAGCATCGCAATCTTCAGCAACGAAACACAGAGCCAAGAGAGCCTATCAAACAACGGCCTCTAGCCCGAATAGGGTCTGGGCGGCAGTTGGCCATGGTCATTATGACCGCAGCTTTCACGGCGACGACACGAGGGGGCTGTTCGCACAGACACAGTTCGATTCTGCTTATTTATTATTGCGTTTCATTGCTAGTCTGTGCAATGTGAAGCAGAGAAAAGAGAAGGAAAGTTGATCCGTTCATGCGGGGAACTCTAAATGTTTCCTTGTCTTGGAGTGGCATTGACTGCGAGCTATGGTAGCTGAGGCCTGGATATAATCTCCACCCTGAGAGAAGGAGATGAGACAAAGTTGTCGCTTCGGAGTGTGATGGAATAAGCAAAGTCTATCACTTACAGCATCTCCTCAGTATGTTTTGGAGACTCTCCCTGCTGTCGCGTGTCTATCAACTCTATCCGTACATGCGCATGCATACCTCGCCTTGCACATGTCGAAACTGTCTCGTCCTCCTTCTCGCTTCCAAAGTAGTGGATTACCTTGCCTTGCCTTGCCTACCATCCGCTACTGTACCGAGAGCGGATACGATACGATGCGATGGTACCTCATCTTTTTAGCCTAAGGTAACCTGGTTAGGTTTAGGCTACCTTTGGGCCGCCATCGTTTTGTCTCCTCTTCTCTTCTCGTCTTTTTTATTCGCGTGAGATGGAGCCGGCCACAAAAGGACTCAAAACGGAGACCCCAGGAGCAATGACCAAGGGGGACCAGGGGGGAATGACTTGTGACAGTTGTTCCAGAAGCCTTCGACGAAGAAAATAATCCCCTGTTCTGGTGGGTCACTTACATTCACATTCACTTTGGTACAGCGAGATCCGTGAGAGACTGGGAGTGAGGCTGTCTTTGATATTTCCTTCTTTTGTGTCTTTTTTGCTTTTGCTGAAACACTTTTGATTCACGATTCATGGTAACAGAGTCAGAAACCTCAGCTTCCTTTCGTTTCCTTTCTTTTCTCATCAATAACCCGCAAATACAACCTAGGCGATCCCTTGATATGGATTCACAAAAAGTCCTCGTTTACTTCACTTACCTGGAACAAGACCCAAGTGTCATTTGTCAAAGGACATTGCGGACGTCAAGATGAGCCCACGACGTGGTCAACCCCTGGAAATCGTGGTCAAGGCTCCCAAACAAGTAGGTCCCACGATCTCTATCCCTGCACCCACGCGCCGAGAGTGTGTGTTTGACAGGCGACAACCGCGGCAATGCAAAGCAGGCAATTGCGTTTTGAGTTCAGTTTCTTCCACGTGTGTTATCATAGCATTGCTTATAATTTTAGTCTAGATCATATGCCAAGCAATAAGAGCTGAGAATTAAGGATCTGACTAGCTGTGAATCCGTTCCTCTTGGCAATGAGTCCGAATGTCAACATGGCGCTGTAGATCAATGCTTGGGATCTTCAATACATGACATATGCACTGTACATGCCGCAAACACTGCAGCATCACCCGCAGCGCATGACCTGCAAAAAATATGGGATTCTTCGGCCGAGGCCTATTGTACTGTAGGCACTGTAAGAACTCGACCAACCAACAAGCATGCTGCCGATACGCGTTGCGTCGTTCAACCCCCTGTTCGGATATCTGCAACGTTGATAAAGATCAGCGACGAATCAGACTCTGCGATTAACGACTGCCAATTAATCAACTTCTAACTCGTCTGCTGTACAGTATCCGTACGCATTCATCACCAATGATAACCTGCCTATTGACAAACGTCATGTCAGCATAAGACGACTCGGCTCGGCGCGTTCCCTCCTCTCCCTCTGAAGATCATGATATCTCAACACCCCTCAACGCCCGCTGTTCATAATCTTTAGGAACGTGGAACGCCGTTGCAGTGAGATAAACGGACACTGGGCTGCATCCGCCTGCATATGCAGCTTCTAAAACATCCATCGGTTAACGACTTCTAAGGTCTAGTTTACGATGATCACTCGCCCTGGGCTCCACGTCTTCTTCTCTCTTTACTCCGCCGAGTTTCTTTTCTCCTTCTTGTTTTTGATAAGCCACGATAATCATTCATGCACCTCCATAAGTCTGGGGGTCAAAGAAAAAACAGCTGAGTCTTGAGTCTCGGGAATCCCGGCCAAGGGAGGCCGAGAGGTGCTCGTGGCCATGGACTTGGACTCAGAAAAAGCAATTCACGGTCATCTTCACGCCCCCACCTCGGGCATGTGCCAGCTTCCTCCAGGATCGTTGTCTGCGTGAATCTTCGACTGGGTCCCAGATCGGTCCCGAAGCCAAGTCTGGTCAGTGATGCAGATGCATAATGCCGTTGCTATCCCTTGAGCTGATCCTCCCAGCCATTGATACAAGTGGAACAACGCTCACTCTTGAATCGTACTCGTCTATCAGCTCGGTGGATCGGCTTCAATCCTGTTCTTGCAAAGGGGCTTTCTGCTTGTCTCGCTCCCGAGGGCTTGTTTCAGCGTTGCTTCTTCGCGTTGTCGTCTCTTCCCTCCCGGCGATCATTTGGTTCCGTTGGGCCGGATTTTCGCGGATCTGCCGTACGTCAAGACAGATGTTTGGTATGATCTCCGGCCAAGCAATGATAGGTCGTGTGTGTGTAGGTCTCAGACAGTGGCATAGCTCGATATGACGATGGAGCTGCAGGCACGAGATAATGGCATTGCATTTGTGGTTCACTTTGGACGCCAGGTATCCCAATGGGGCGAAGGGATTGCTTCATTCAGTTTGGGTCTGGCTTTCAGCCTCGATCAGGTTCCATTGAGGCTTGATGGCAATCTCAAAGGGGCAATCTGGGGTCGCGTGATGGCCGTTGAGTTCTGGAGTTTGGTGTTACACGAGTGACGATCTCAAGGGAGTGAGTCTCTACAGTTGGCGTAGAGATGAGGCCCGACACATAGCAATAGTTTATCGAGTTCACACTCCTCCCCTTGTTCGTTCAGCCACATGATCAATGAGCCAAAAGTGAGTGGAACCTGATTAGAATGCGATGTCTTTTCTGACGTCGTCGACGATCTACCGACAGTGAGGCTTGATGTGTCTGCAAGATATCATTTATGAGAAGTCATATTAGGAATCAATGAGCACGCTCAATAGTTCATGGCTGAATCAATAACTTGCAGGTGGCTTCTTGAATACCCTGGACTAAACATCATGCAGTTGTCATGAACTTGAAGCAAATTCGTCATATGGCTGAAAATATGTTGAGCCCAAAGACGCTCCGGAGCTGTTCCGTGTCCTATCAGCCGTTACCTTGGCCGTCTCTTGCAGCTGGGAGCACGAAGGGATGTCCTTTGTCTGTATCCAGTCTGTCTTACTCGTATTCCAAGTTGAGAATCTCGTATGGAGGAGCAAAAGCGGGACTCTTGGAGAGAACCGTCCGAGTCAGCCCTATCTCAGGGCACCACAGAATTTGAGTTCATGCGACGATCAATCGTGGATAGGAGTCTTTAGTCCAGAGCCGGTGCTTAATTGTCTATTGCTAGCTGGAAATCACTCAAACCCGATCCAACCCGGACGAAAGCCCCCGGACTCATGTCAAGTTTGTTTAGATGAAATCGAGGAATACTTCCGATATCGGTGAGGGTGGTGTTCGTCTCAAAGGGAATGTTTCAAGCCATGATATTCAGGTAGACCACGGAGTAGTCCTTGGGGTCGTTGCAAAGACTAGGTTGTGTTGAATTGTAGGGTAAGTTCAGCAACTTGTACCTCGCATGGCAACAATATTACTGGAATACGCCTTTAAAAAAATTATTTGAAAGAAGATAAAAAGGTTTCTTGTACCGTTCATCATGTAGAAATCACTCCGTATAGAGCCATATAGCTGGTGTTGGAAACAAATTGCCCATTGTTGTCAATGAAGACGAAATCTCAAGCCTATGAATGATAGCAATGATATCCCAATTGTTGGATGATGAATGACTGCCCCAGAAATACACTGTAGATCCGGGCTCTCCGTGATCTGGACCCTGCAGTTGAGGCCAGCATTTAGCTAATGCCGTGGGTTCTGTGGGTATAATCGACAACATATTGCTAATAGATTTTTACAGATCTTCTAGTGAAGTTGAAGATCGTTTGATGTTTCGAGTCAAGGCTAACTTGGAGCCACATGTGAGCCTAAGCTGGCCTCAGGGAGCAAGAAAACTTCAGACCCAAGTTTAGGTGTCAAAAATAACTAGTCCAAAGGCTAGTGAAGTCTCACCTAAGTTTACCTACCTTAAGGCTTTTTGTCATTTAGGATTGAGGTCCTAAGTTTTCTTGCCTCCCCTTGGCTGGACAGTTAGAGGCTGATGTGTGGCAGAGCAATGGTCCAGGTTAGCTCAGTCTATCTGGGCTATTTGGTATACCGTACCGCCTCACTCTTGTCAGCCAAGGCATCAAGCTGTTCGAGATGCCAATTATTAGTCGAGTTGCTGATGCCACGACAAATGAAAGCCCTCGGGCTTTGAGTCAAACACACGCACAACACAAGTACATGATTTCTCGAATCTTCGGCGTATAACTCTCTCATCATCTCTCTCCTCCCCTCATCACTCAACATGTCCTACCTCAAACTTCCTTTACGCTCAGTAGCACCCGTCCAGTTCCCTTTGAGGCCCCACCGCTGACTACGGCAGGGCGAACTATCTCCACCGAATCGCTAAATCCTGGCGCGGACAGTGGACTCTTAGCGGCGTTTAGACACTGTGTTTGGCTGGTTTTCGGCCTCCGGTGGACTCATCTATCGGCCCCCCCCACGGGATGCAGCTCGGCAGCGGCGGGTCTTTGCTGGCACGTTGAGAGGGTTGATTGGTGCAAGAGTCGTGTTTGGATTCAGCCTTGTCGAGGTTGATAACACGATAATGCCTGGAAGACGGACGGAGTATCAATGGATTAGTTTAAGCGAAGTGTTTAATGTAGATCAACACGAGGAGTATTATGAGGGTTTGGACTGCTGATGTTTGAGCGAGAGTGCGTGCAGAGTGCCCTGTGTTTCAAAGAGCCAACAAAATTAGACATTACAGGAGACGTGCATTTAAAGATCAGCGAATGTTGACAGCTATGGACCCCGAAAAACAAGGAGCCACACAATCAAGGTCCCCTGTTCAACATCGACTGTCAATGGCAAGTCATCTCTTGCAGGCAGCAACAGCCAATTGAAGCCTTTTCTCTTCAGCTTCATCATCCAATGTGTTATTGTCTCGTGGCAGTGCATGAGGCAGCCGCCGTCTTACAGGGGCGTAGGCGGGAGACATGGGAATATCTGGAGCTCTGTTGAATCGCCTAGGGAGCCTAGTCTGAGTAGCTCCAGTTTGACTGCCCAGGTGACGCTTTTTTCTTGATGCGTTAAGCTCTGGTTGAAAGTAACACAAGATTACAGAGTTCCATTGTCTTTTCAAGATGTATGTATACAATGTGTATTATTGGGCTTGAGATGAATGCAGTATTGTGTATTTTTGAAACATGACATATTCATAGTCATTTCACGTGTTATACATACGAATATCAAGCAGCTTTTAAATCATCGTACCATGAATGCCATGCTTTCGTTACGTGCCCGCCAAGGTGCAGACTGTAGGTACCTCAATGGCACTCCAGGTCAGCCCCCGTCTTACTGTCGTACTCACCTCACCTTGCACATCGATTCCATTGGCTGCCTGCAGTCTACATCAAACAACTAAGCAGGCAGCTACCGCCTCAGCCTTAATTTTGAACTTCTCTTCTTCCATTCTCAAACATTCCAGATTTTCTCCTCTTCTTCTTATCTTTACAGCGTCTCCTCGATAGCTGCTTGCTCACCTCCCAAGTTCAGCGAATATTCTCTAGACCGCTTCTCCTCTCTCCCGTGCCTTTCGTAGGTCTTTATCGATATCATCTCCTCGCACGCGATCTCCCTCTCTCTCCCCACCCCCGCTCCGGCTGTCCCATCCGCACATCCGCAGAGCTATCGCCCGGTCCCTGCGTGTTCACCACTTATCTTTGCTTGCTAGCTTGCTAGCTATTGAATAACCCATATTTGGGAGTTATAGCTTTATCTTAGAGCAAACAAACCAGCTCCAGTGCCATCCAGTTCACTTCACTTCATTTCAGTGCAATGCAATGATGGAGCTTGAATCTACTGATATCAACTTTTCCGTCACATGGCTACTTGGTCTCAAGCCAAAATCCACGTATCCCTCATGGGCAAGAGACTTTCTGACCGATGAACCACACTTCCTTGTGAGCCGTCTTCTCGGCCTTCTTCCCACTCGCAAGCCCCGCCGGCGCTTGAGAAGGCGGCGCAATCGTTCCAAGACTGTAATTGTACCCGAGGAGCCTCTGAATGAGGATGATCAAGATGCCGACGACCAAAATATGGATGGCTTTGGTCTAGGGAAATTATACGGTGATATTCCATACGAAACTGATGATGATTCCGAGTCTGAAGCTGAGGACGCACCTGTGGTGGAAGAGGAGCCACCTGTCTTGGCAGAGCCAGCATTCCTTGAACTATGCAAGATGATGGAAGAGCTTCTGGATGAAATTGAGTAAGTGGCACCTTGGGTGCTTGGAAACGTCCACTAATTTGCCCCAGAAAATCACAGCAAGAAGACACCGACGACTCGGACAACGAATCGATAGACGGCCTAGAACCCGAAGCTTGCCAAGATGAATCCCCATCAAGAATCGAATGGTTGCGACAAAAGAAGGTGGAAAAGGCAGAGAACAAATACCTCGACCGAGTCATGTCTTTAACCGGCCTCGAAGAAGTCAAGGCTTTCTTCTTACAAGCAAAGGCGAGAGTCAAGGCCGCTCAGAGGCGTGAGACCGATCTGAAGAAAGAGAACTTTGATGCAGTCTTCATGGGAGGTGAGGGGACAGGCAAGACAATGCTGGCTCGCCTCTATGCCAAATACCTGATATCTCTTGGCGTGGTGAAGAAGTCTGGTGTTTTCACTGGAATCAACAGATTCTCGGCATATAACATGTCTAAAACATCGACTTTGAGCACCATACATAACACAAGCAATGCCTGCGGTGGCTGCGTAAGTGAATATCTTATTACCAAGGCTATGAATCGCTAATTTGCTTAGATTGCCATCATTGACCACGCTCACCTAATGAACAGCGACGATTGTAATCTCTGGAGCCTCTATGTTCGCTCACAAGACCTGCCCGGAAAAGTTGTCCTCATTATAGCTGGCAATGGCGAATGGGGTTTGTCAGACTTGATGGGTTACAGTGCTGAGGTTTCCAATCACTTTCCTGTTCTGAAGTTGCCAAATTACACAGCAGAAGAGCTCCAGATGGTATTCCATGGCATGATGCGAAAGTGGTTCAAGGGAAAAATGGAAGTCGAGGGCGGCTACGATGGCCTGTATGTCAAGATTCTGATCCGCAGAATCGTTTCAGGGGCCAGCGAAAAGACATTTGGTAATATCTGGCCGGTTAGAAAGGCATTTCTCGAAGCTTGCAGGCGTCAAGTTGAACGCTTTATTCAGGCTCGTAAGACAGGGAACTACCTGGAAGACTTCAGAATGACCAAAGAAGACCTACTGGGCAACAAGCCTTCTCTTGGTCCCGAGAAGAGCCCTGCCTGGAAAGAGCTTCAACAACTTGTCGGGTTGGGCGATGTTAAGGAGTCGATACTCGCTGTGGTCAACCAAGTCAACCAGAACTTTATCCGAGAAATGCGTGGCGACGATCCTTTGCATGTTTCACCAAACCGAGTCTTCTTGGGACCTCCAGGTACCGGCAAAACCACAGTTGCAAAGCTCTATGGTAGAATTCTCGCAGATTTCGGCCTCTTGTCCAAGGGCGATGTCGTCACGAAGACTCCAGCTGATCTCCTCGATCGCTATATCGGAGGATCAGAGAACAACACGCAAGAAGCCCTCAGGGAAGCAAAGGGCAATGTTCTGATCATAGATGATGCCCACATGCTTGACCCAGGCACCAACGGAAGTGCTGGTAGTTCTAAGAACGGTGATTTCAGAGGCGGGATCATCGACACGATTGTTGCAGAGGTAACTGGAGCTGCTGGAGAGGATCGATGTGTATCCTCTGCGGTACCCTGACCAGATGAAGGAGTTGTATGCAAATGCCAACCCCGGTCTGGCCCGAAGGTTCCCGCTGGATACTGCGTTTGTGTTTGAAAACTTCAGCGAGGATACCTTGGGCAAGGTGTTAGACCTCAAGCTGGCAAAGGAGAAGCTGGTCGCCACCGACAAGGCCCGTGAGGTTGCTATGGAGGTACTGAAGCGAGCCTCTGTTCGGCCAAACTTTGGCAATGGCGGTGAGGTGGACAATATTTTATCCAAGGCCATCTCAGCACGTTTCCGTCGCATTGCTAAAGAGAAGAAACCACAGGATGAGGATCTCGACCAAGTTCCTCTAGAACCTCAGGACTTTGATGCCAACTACGACCGGCTGTCACAAGCTGTGACAAACACGCGGGCCCTGTTCGACGAGTTTGTCGGCTTCGAGGAAATCATCTCCAAGTTCGAATCGTACCAGTACATGGTGCAAGGTATGCGACTGCGCAATGTCGACCCTCGGCCCTATGTGCCGTTCACATATGTCTTCAAGGGTCCTCCCGGAACTGGAAAGACATCGACCGCGAGAAAACTTGGCCAGATCTTTTATGACATGGGCCTGCTTGCCGCACCAGATGTCGTTGATGTCTCAGCGTCACAGCTTGTTGGTGAATATTGTGGCCAAACTGGTCCCAAAACACGCCGACTGCTCGAATCGGCACTCGGCAAAGTTCTCTTCATAGACGAGGCATACAGACTCAATGGCGCTCGTGGATCGTTTGCTGAAGAAGCAGTCAGCGAGCTTGTTGATGCTGTGACAAAGCCTCAGTTTGCACGCAAGCTTATCATTGTGTTGGCAGGCTATGAGGAGGACATGGACCGTCTTCTGCGTAGCAACCAAGGCATCAAGAGTCGGTTCGCTACCGAGTTCACTTTCCGCCCCCTTCGAACGGAGCAGTGTATCGAGCAATTACGACAAGTTGTTGGAAAGGTGGGCATCACTATTCAAGCTACACCAGAGATGGATACTACTACTCGCACATCTTTGTTCTCACTGCTCCAGCGTTTGAGCAACGACAAAGGCTGGGCCAGTGGCCGCAGCATCGAGACCCTTGGTGAGCGCCTGATCGGGCATATCTTTAAGGAATGCGCCATCAAGGGTTATACCGGCAAGGACCTTATTGTTTCAGGTCGTGAGCTGGTTACCATCTTGGGACAGGCATCGGGTGTTCCTTATGCCAGCATCAAGATGCGAGGTGGTCAGATCCCTATGGGTGCCAAGGTGATGACCCTTAAGGATCTGGAGACATCGGAGTAGAGGGGTAGACGGACGGAACGCGGTACTGGAAGAGGTTTTGAAACAGCGATATGTTTTCTTCAGCGTTTTACATCGAATCTGGCTATTTTTGGTACGAGAAGGGGTGCGTCCAAGAGCAAGGCGATATCAGCATTAGGTTGAATCGGAGTTTTGGAGTAGCATGTTTTTTCTCAACAGTTTATCAACGTTAGCAACTAGCGAGCTACCGTAACGACAGTAATGACTTTTGAACCACTCTAACCTTGCTTCGATTTATTTGTGCATCATCTGTCACTGACTCTCCTGCTTCCGGGTGGTTGTTAATCATTACTCCAGTGTAACGATATGGTGGAGGGCTTCTCCTTAACCTCTAACCAGGCGTTGGTGAATGGGATTCACGACGGGCAAGAATACAGTGACTGGCGAATTAAACTCATTATGTTATTGTCAATTCTATTGATCTCATCGTCTTATTGACACCCACAAAGCTAGCTGTGACAGGTAGCTGGTCTACATGAGAGACTCCCCATTTTGTGATGCCCACAGGTCTCAAAATTCGAAGTACAGGTTCGCATGTCAAGACGTCCTTCAATATGTAGTCTTCTGAGCTCCGATATTCGTTTATACAAAACTATTCACCCGTGGTGCTATGCCGTAACCTACTTGATTTGGAACGACTGGATGCCGTAGGCGTGGCCCTGCTAGGGCTGTTGTATTCGTCTGTCCTGAGAGATTTCGATCCGCGAATATTGACAGCGATACGGCTATGCTTAGTAGACGATTGAGGAGGAGTAGGAGGAGTCGAGCTCGGTGTAGACGAAACTTGATTGACTCGAGATTCACTTCTGGATTTTCGAGACCGTGGGGTGCTTTCGACAGAGGCTGACTCGGACTCAAGTCTCCTGATGTTGGTAATAGGGGAAACCTCGACACCCATACGAGCCGGCGCCACAGAAGGAACTACAGCAGTGGAGGCATGATCACCACTCTGTACGTGATGCTCGTCTGCGAGGCTCTGAATCCATGCCTCGCAGAATACAGCACCCAAGCTGACCGCGACCTCACGCGCAACGCTGTTGCCGACAATCTTGTATTGGTCACTTGGGATACCCAACAGGACTTCATCGCCTCTGAACCCCTGTGCTCGTCGTGCCTCCATGATGGTTAAAGCGCGAGGCTCACGCCAGTGTAATGTTCGACCGTTCTTCGCATCGTCCGGACTTTGGGTCTTGACGATTGTCACAAAGAGATGGTCTGGTCGTTGTCGACCATATGCATTCGAGTTTGGGTTTGCTCGTCCTAAACCCTGATCGGTGCGCTCAGGGAATGCTAGACGCTCACTTGGCGTCATGACGCCTGAACCAGCCTTTTTCAGGTCACGACCGTACCAAGCTTGTGCGTAGTTCATACCCCAGGGTTGAGTCGGGATGAGGTGAATTCTACTTCGCATTAGAGGCGTTATGCCTACAGACACCCTATGGTCGGGGTATGGCACGCATATATCCGGCTTTGAATCATAGATAGGGGGTAGGTCGGCAGTGGAAGCCCTTGCAGACACAAAGTCAAATGGCGTGGCAGCCGGCATAGCACGCTCAGCCATAGGTTCACCCGTGGGAAGAATACCTAGAGCAAGTCTGGAAGTATTTTGCGGGTGAGCATGGGTTTGATATGGTTTGTGAGGTAAGCGGTGGCCTGGTGCAGCAAAAGCCAGGAACACGCGAGAACGACGCTGAGGCGAACCGCAGGCAGAAGCATCGAGAAAGAAAAAGTGTGCTTGATAACCCAAGCCTACAATAGCACAAATGAGTTGACTGAACACGTCTTGGTCTCGATTAGCGGTCTTTTGCACGATTCCCGGAACGTTCTCAAGGAGACCGTACCGTGGGCGGTACAGGTCCACGCACGACGCAAAAGCTGCTACCAACGACTGGTTCTTCCGCTGAGCGGCAGTTGTTTTATCGTTGGTCAACCGAGAGAAGCCAGGGCAAGGGCTACCGCCTGAGATAAAATCCACATCTCCAATCGGTGGGACACTGTCTGAAAATTCGCCTTCGATAGCAAGACGTTGGAGATCGTCTATAGACCCAAGGAATGGAGATACTTCAGAAGGCCCTGCAGTGTTTGCCATATAAGTGTGAATAGCCTTTGCGTCAAAGTCGTTCGCCCATCGCATCTCGATAGCACCTCCATCTTCCAACCCACGACCAAAGTTACCACCACCGCAAAAGAGGTCCAGGCCTCGCAGTCGTGGAATAGACTGCGATGGGTCGTAGCCCTGCTGTATAGACGAGGGAGGTTCGGATAGCGCAACATATGACTTCATTCCAGTCTCATTGTCGGAAACTTGTTCGTGGGTGAAATAGAAAAACCCCCCCACACCGTCACGGTCATATGGCGTTGGTATTGTTTCTCCGTCTTTGAAATAACGAACAAAACATGGCTCGAGAATACGCGAACTTTTTACCTCGACAAGCGGCTCGACATAGCTGTACACCAACTCGTTGGGTCGAGCTTTGGATGCCGGATCAACCTGGTGTCTTCTTAACAACTTCCGAAACCTGTATATGCCGTTGCCTTCCTCCTCATAAAAGGTTAGAAACTCGCAAGGCTCGGATCGACCACTAGTCTTGTTGATCATGACGAGCCGTGTTTCGCCAGTTCGTAACCCCAGCGCCTGAGGAGAACTCTCGCGCAGATGAATGCAACGAAAATGGTCTTTCTCAAGGGTCACCCAATTTCGTTCTACGCACATGTATGTCTGGCGACAAAAGAACTCGGCTTTAGTCGCCGAAGTCCCCCCAAACTCGACTTCGTGAACCCCTGACACTTCGTCCTCGGAGATTTTCGCTCTTGTATCACAAGAGCAATGATCCGACAAAAACAACTCGTTGTTCCAAGGATACTTCATCAGACCGCATAGCGTGTCTACGGGTCGATAGTACCAAATCACATCGAACGTTCTCTGGCCACGCTTGTTGACACGCACACGCTGTACCAGGGCGAACCATCGGTCGACGTCATCGAACCCATGCGCAACGTCACGTCGCCATTGCGTACCGGACCCCTCAGCATCTCGTTGGGTCGAGATTGTATCGCCTGCTCGAATTGCTCGAATCTGCTTCTGTCCAGCCATTGTCATGGTCTTAGCACTATCATGAACTGGGGCTGGCAATTCAAGATGGCGTTGTTTGATTAGTGCATTTCGTAAAGACTGAGTCGTTTCGCTTAGAGGGATGGCCTTGAGACGGTGGCCGAAGGGTTGATGACTGAAGCAGTCGTAAATGTACTGGGTGACGACAGTATCTGCGTCTTCGCTGGGCACAATCTTTGGGCACAGTTTGTACCGCGTAAATTCCCATACCTCGGCCCAGATAACGTGCTTGTATGTTTTTCTGTGCCCAAGAACGCCGATTGCTTCCTTGTGTAAAAATGTAACATTGGCCACAATCGCCGTCCTAAAATCATCGTTTATGTGCTGCCCTTTCCACGAGATGAAATCTGGTGCATTGCGGTGCATTTTCGCCAGCCAAATGCTGAAATTTGATCTAAAATGGAAGATCGTAACTTGATCGTCTTTCTCCCCTTTGAACTTGAGGTAATCCACGAAATGCTTTGCGAGATCTGCAACCCACAGGAACGGGTCAAAGAAACGACGATATTCCTTGGCAGGGGTGTTCAACCGGTAGTATATCTCACGTTCTGAGTTTAAAACTGACCGTACCCAAATCTTGTCTCTGACAGTGTGCTTTGATAATGTACCGTAGTTCTCGATCGGTAATGCGCTGATTTCCACGCTGTGAACGTAGAAAACAGTACTACCAACACTCAACTTTCCGTCAAAGAACACAGTATTGAAACCGTGTTTTGTATGGAGGAGGTGGAGAGAGCACATCTCCTGGCCGTATCTTTGACGGTCGGAGTAGACTGCGAAATCATTAAGTTGGAACTCAACAAAGTCGTCAAAGTCAATACCCTGACCGGCCTCTTCGGCCACCTCAAGCAGTCGAGCGACAGCCTCGCGTTCCTTAAGGACTGGGACACCCGGTTCGAATGGTTCGTAATATGACCTCGGTACCAAGAGCAGACTTTCGGGGAGCTCAACGCTCATATTCTCGCTGAGAGGGACGTCCGGCGTCTCTTCCATCATAATATCTTCTTGTTCCACTACCTCAGCTGAAGCACCCTCATCTGCATCACCAACTTCGAGATCCGGATCTGCAGTTATCATGACACAGGATTCAGGAAGTCTAGGCATTTCAGGATAAATGTCCTCAAAAAGGGTTTCGGGACTTGAGCCGTAGTTAGGAGGACTCTGGGTGGGTGGGCTAGGTGACAGGTCAACCCGCTCCATGACACTCATGCCATCTTCCTCTTCCTCTTCCTCTTCCTCCTCCTCCTCCATCTCACCAAACTTGGTCCACATTTTAGGTGTATCATGAGTGGTGGTGGCGGTTGTGTGAGGCTCCCTCGGAGCACAGGCGTCGCCAAACACACCGTCAAAGTCGTCATTGTGATTCGAGAGCCAGTCGATGTCCGGGTTCTCGAAATTCTCTAGTGTGAGGTCGATAACATTATCTTCATTCTGGAACTCATCCAGCGTCAAATCGACAACATCGTTTTCGTCAAGATCGATATGCTAGTCAGCGTCAGCAGCCGAGCCATTCTGTTTTTGAATGTGATCTTACGGGCATATTGAAGGATCAGGCCCATGCTATCGCATACTAAAAAGCAATGAAAAGAACGGGATATTGTATGCGAAAAACTCAATTGAAAGACAACACCAAGCAGTCTATACCTCCTGTATCATCTTTTGATGAGAACAACAGGTCTGACAATGCGAAGAGAACCCCATGTAGAAAGGTCGGGCTTTGTGTGAAAGAACAATAAGAAAGCAAAATAAAGAAAGTTAAGACGCGAATAGGAATCGTTGAAAGCCTCAATTTCGACGCGGCCAAATGAGTGAGTGTGATTATAAAGACGCGAAAGGCTCGAGCCGTTGTACGCAAAAAGGAGGGTCGATTTAGGCGAACAGGAGCGTGTGTATCTGGGTGTTTTATGAAGGAAGAGAGCAGAAGAAGTCGAAGCGAGACGATTGTGTGTATTTATTGTGATCGAGTTTCTTTGTTTGATCTTCAAGGCCTCTCAGTGAATGTGAATCACTGTCAATTCTGAAGACCGGCTCGGCAGCTGTGAGTGAGAAAGCGCTGACCCTGAACGGTCCGCAGCCCCACGTCTGGATCTTCTGGCAAGAACTCCATCTTTTTTTGAAGCATACCTAAGGTACCTTACAAAGAGAAAAGGTAGAGATAAATAATTTCAGTACGAGACATAAGGTCAAAGAGTAGATGATCAGAATGAATCTCAGAGATTCTTAATTCTATTCCAGCTTGAACGCTCATCTACGCCGAACTGGACAATGTAACAAATAACCTCTCCTTGTCTGTTGGTATATATATGCCTCGAATCAGAACGCCATGCAATGCATCTCATAATAACCCTCTTGCCCATGACCAAAATGGCTCATCACCTTCGTCGCCGGAATCTACTATTAAAACCAGGGCCGCCCTTTGCTCCGTGATTCCTAAGCTTTAACCGTTGGAAGTTTGCATGAGCCAGCTCATTGACCTTTCGCGCAGCCTTCCTAACAGTGCCCTCCTTCTTCTGTGTGGGCTTCTTCTCCTTGGCTTCCTCAAAATCAGATCCAGCATCTTCACCATCAGCTTGCGTTTCGTCGTTCTCAATATCGCTCTGAGGATTCTCTCCCATGTTTTCGGGCCGCTTGGTTCGAGTTGGACGCATCTTGACCATTCTTGTAGTTCGCTTCTGACCCTTCTTCTTATACACTCTAGTCGGGTTACCATTTTCCTCCACTGGGCTGTCGTACAAGGCTTCATCATCGAAACCACCAAGTGGCAATTGCCGTGTCTGGGTCTCCTCTACCAGAACATCATCCTTTGGTTTCGACGGGAATAACGTCTTGGGCTTAGGTTCACCCATCCCTTCTTCTTCAGCGTCGCGCAATGCGTCCAAGTCATCGTCCAAGGTCTCCTCCTCCACCTTTCGAAGACTCGCCACAATTTCACTGAGACCTCGTGTGAAAGGCTTGCGCGGTAGCCGTAGGGGTGCTGGGGCATCATAATCGCCATTCTCGTCAAGAACTGGTAGAGCATTGCGTTTCAAGAACGCGGGTGTATCGAATTGGAGTTTCGAGACCGAAGAGGGCGTAACGGCATCCCTGTTTCCATCCTTGTTCTTCAACGGAGTCATGAAGTGGTTCAGTCTTTGTCGTTTACTAGATGACATAGGGGTTCGGCCAAGCCTCTCGTTCTCCTCGTCATCCATGGCAGCTGATCGTTTGCTCGGAGTTGCATTGACCTTTCGTGCGGACTCTGATTTGGTCGCAGAATCTTTTTTCGACGGTGTTCCTAGCTCCTTCTCTATCAATAAGTCAAAGAGGCCAAGCACGCGACCATCCCTTTGTGGTGTCGGACCCACTGAGGTCACCGACGCGGGACTGAACAGCTTTCGCGATATGGCTGGTGTGTTCATGAGTTCCTCATCATGGCCTAGTGTACGGTTCTTGGAGGGAGTCTGAGTGTGTTTGG
Organism: Fusarium oxysporum f. sp. lycopersici 4287; assembly: GCF_000149955.1. Lineage (NCBI taxonomy): Eukaryota > Fungi > Ascomycota > Sordariomycetes > Hypocreales > Nectriaceae > Fusarium > Fusarium oxysporum. Next base: position 2,147,529 of record NC_030994.1, on the reverse strand, counting down.
TGCGTTTGGTGGGTGTCTGTGCTGGTAAAGTGTCGGATTTTCGCTTCCTGGGTTCTTTCGAGGGAGGTGGGATTTTGCCCGAGAGTATATCTCGAACCTTGTTATATTGTTTATATTTCAAAGCTGCGTGATGATTAGCAGGTTGTTTATTTTGTTGCTCTAAAGACCTACCGATCTCTTCGTTGACCTTGATGTCCCCTCTTCCTGGCTTCTTGCCCTCGTGTGTCTTTGCCCATTCTGTCTCCCAAGTCTTCAAGTCGATGCGCAGTTGCTGTGATTGACTTTCATATTCTGCTCTCAAATTTTCGTCCATTGCTATAGCCATGAAATATTTTATTCGTATGTGAGTTTATGAGAAAATCGGAATTTGGAAGAAACATGCAAGAAACAATGGTCATGAGGGAAAGTGGAATTGAGTGTCGCGATTGCAGGTAAAACGCGTTTAGATGGATCCCTTTGTAACTGCCAATGCGGGACGCGAACCACTCAACGCGAAAATGGGTCTCACGTCATGGCAGTTGCAGGGAAGGTACGGAGCTAACGGGCCCACCCGCTCCAAACTTTGGTACGTAGTTCCGGACCCCCACCTAAATCAAGTCCATTTCTAATTCATCGTTCATCATCTTCTTTTCATACTACGCCAAACGATAACATCTTATCTTCGCTTTCTTACCTGGGTGTTTTGGATACACTACCACTTGCGCCAGGTGGCCAGCCCTAAAGCGTCTCAAATCCGCCAGTACGCTATGGAAACAGACCAAAACACAGATGATCTCCAACGTAGAGTCCTACAAAGCACCCTCGACGAAATAGCGACCAGGCAAGAAGACGCCACCGACTGCTGCGTCATCTGCCTCGAAAGCATTTCTGAAGCCTGTGAGGCTATTCCTTGTCAACACAGAAACTTTGATTATCTCTGCCTTCTCAGCTGGCTTGAGCAATCACCGAAGTGTCCGCTCTGCAAAGCTGTCATCTCACAAGTTCGCCACGGTCTCGATGAACCTATCGCAAAGACATACACCGTAGCTGAGCCTGCGTCAGAGCCCCGGGCACCACAAATTGAACGTAGAAGACTTGCGCTCCCTCCTCATTTCCGCCGGCGTCACTCGCAACTTCGTCCATATCCCCGTCAACCACGCTACGGAACCACCAGCTCGAGTCCTTCAGATGAGATCGCGAAGCGGAGGGATGTGTATCGCCACAACAGATACTCAAAACATGTCGGGTCGAATCGCTTGTCTCGATACCGCGAACTGACTCCAGCGGCCTTTTGTTCAGATAGCGACTTAGTCTCGCGCGCGCGAATGTGGATTCGTCGAGAGCTGCGAGTGTTTTCCTTCTTAAACCCCGATGCCGACCAGACAGAGCCAAGACCCGAAGTGAATTCACAGAGAGATGCGGTTGACCGAAGGAGAGCCAATAATGCTGAGTTCCTCCTCGAATACATCATTGCCATTTTGAAATCCGTGGATATCATGGGCAGCGCTGGCCAAGCCGAGGAGATGATTTCGGATTTTCTGGGCCGAGACAACACGCGCCTCTTCTTGCACGAGCTAAGAGCATGGCTTAGAAGTCCATATACAAAGCTTGCGGACTGGGATAGGGCTGTTCAATACGACGTATCTGCACCAAGCAGCCCTAGAGCTGAATCTGGAGGGGTTGGCAGTTCAAGGCAAGACCAACGCCAGCCAAAAAACGTCGGTGCACGTATGTGGGACACACCACGAATACAGGGAGACTTTTACCGTCCCCAGGGCCGATCACAACGACCCCGAGAAGTACATAGACACGAACCATATGGAAGACCGCATAGAGATTAGTCAGGCATGATAAAGTGATGGAGCTTGGATAAGGCAAGATAGAATATGATACCCGGAGAACAATCTCCACTGAATGAATAACGAATTATATTACCACTAGATGTGTTTGGAATAATCCGAGGTTCACTACAAGCTTGCGGTGAAATCATAGCTTACGAAGCAGAACTCCTTGGCGGGCGGAATTCCGCCCTCTTGATGAGTCTATGCCCGTTTTCTCCTGAAAGTTCAAAGATGGCGTAGACAACAAGCACTTATAAATCGGAGTTGACCAAAGGTCGTCTCGGATGTAAAATACACCCGATCCCAGCTGAACCTGCTCTTATATCTTTCCATCACATCTTCCCTATCCAGTCCAATATTTCATAGCAGATTCTCCGAAAAGCATCATAAACAAGAACCACCATCATGCCTACGATCTCTATAACCGTCATATCAGACCCCGTCTGTCCCTGGTGTTTCATCGGCGCCCTCCGTTTATCCCGCGCCATAGCACTCTATCTCAAAACTGTCTCCTCAACGGACACTATCACCACCAAATGGCACGCTTACCAGCTGGATCCCAACACACCCACCCAACCCCTCATCACGAAGATAGCATCAAAATGGGGGGAAGACCAAGTACCATCAGTCAAAGCCCGCCTCAATGGTATCGCTAAGGCAGAGGGTATGGAGTTCAACTTTAACTCTACGATTGGAAACACCAGAGATGCGCACCGATTGGAGAAGTTGGGGGGGCTCAGGGGCAAGGAGACGGAGGTTGCGATGGAGATTATGAGGATGTACTTTCTGGATGGTGGAGATATAACTAGTAAGGAGGATTTAGTGACTCAAGGCGGGACTTGGACTGAGAGGACGAAGCGCGGGAGTGTTGGCGACGATGGGGGTGAGGAGGTTGATAATGAGGTTCATGAGATGCAAGAGGAGGGCATTAGGGGTGTAACACGGGACATCATCAATGATAAGTACACAATTGACGGAGCGGAGGATGTTGGGGAGATTCTGGAAAAGCTCGTTATGGCGAGAGAAGAGCTGCTTACTGAGAACCAGTAGACATCCCTGCCTCAATCCCGTAGAATATCATGTTTAAGATTTTTATATCTCATAAGGGTATCATCACATTCTCATCAAACCACCAAGATCCTTCTCCATCTGCCTCAACCTCACCTGCAGCTCCCTCTTCTTCGCCTCCATCTCCTTCGCCTCCTCCTCCTCCCTTCTCAAGTCATCCTCCGTCCAAACCTCACCCTCTTCTTCTTCCTCTTCCTCCTCATCATACCAATCCCTATGATCCAAACTCGCCAACTGCTCTGCCTGCTCCGCGACGCGCGCTTCGTAATACGCCGCTGTGTTCTTCCCATGTGCATGTTTACTCCTCAGCGCAGCGATGCGCTCCTTCGCCCCGGGGAGTTCGTATACACCGCAGAGCTTTTCTGCGCCGCGCAGAAGAACATTTACATCGACGTCGCCTTTGCGATCTGATTCTCCGCGCCGTAGTTCTTCGTGCATTTGACCACCTAAGACAGCTGCTACGGCCGTTTGTCGACGGGGATGTGCACCGGTGCGGGGTGGAGGTCCTGTGGTGACTTCGCCTGAGGCTACATTAAAGACAGTTTGTCGTCGACCCGAGGACTTTTTCTTCTCTGGTTCTGTAGGTTTGAGAGTTGTTGAGGGCGGAGGAGGTGGTGGGACGGAGAAGAGGGCGCGTTCGTGGGGTTCTGTATCGCGGATGAGAGATGTGATGTCATGGTTTGAGAGGAGGGCGTTGGTGAAGATCTTCGGAGGAGGGAACCTGAAGGCAAGTTAGCGATTGACACACAAGGAATGTGTGTTACCTACGGTAGAGAGTCAATTCCCTGGCACGAATAGCCAATTTGTTCGAGATGCGCAGAGATGAGCGACATGATGGGCGTGGTCGTCGTTCAATTCTCGTACTCATAAATGTTCTTATATTATGGATATACGAAAAAAAAAACCACAAGATCTATTGTGTATGTCAACTTGTTAGGGCGGAGAAGGAGAATGGCCTCAAAGTTGCGATTTGATGATAGAGACGATAGCTTGTGTTGACGGTGGTGGAGTTTCAAAACAATCAAGGGACGCGGGCAGCTCTTATCGATAAGTACCCCCACATTGCAACCACTTACACGCCAGCTCCTAGGTCTTGATCATCAACCTAACAATCAGACTAGCTATGTTGCAAGAGCCGCTGAACTATCCAGCCATAGGTGTTGATCCATCCACATACTATATCTCACCTGTTCCATATCAGTCGTGGGAATAATCTTGCCAACCAAGTGCGTATCTGAGGATAGCATTCATGATTGCGACCAACACTAACATACTGGGAGTAGCTTCATGAAACCAAAGGAGTTGACAATGCATGCCCAGTGCATTGAGAAATTACACGGTTGAGTTCAACCAGAGCTCACATCTACGCAGGTCCTGATCTTTCAGAGTACTTGTTAAGCTTCATGACCCCTGTAGATCAACGAAGCCAAGACCTTTCACTCGCACAGTCGAAGCCGGAACTGCAAGCAAAAGACAGATGATCTAATGCTCTGGTTCTAAGGATGCAGGAGTTAGTGGCATCAAGCGACGCCCTACTAGCAGTTTGAGGTGAAAAGCTACCGCCCGTTATCAAACTTATGCAATGGTTCATTGCCACTACATAAAACCGGTGAGAAAGAAACTCCCAGTCTATCCCATTTTTTCTAGAATTGCTTCAATGATGATAAATGCCAAACGCTTTCATGTTGTCTGTCAGACTTATATCCATGTCTTCTCCGCATATATGATGATCTTCTGTGCTCAAATATCATGCCCATCTTTATATCTTCAATAAACAAATTCGACATATCGTAACAGTCTAAAGGTATCCCTGTGAAATCCAATGTGACAATTCCGTATTCGGCCTGAATGCACATTCTATGCAAAACATGCAATATCATTTTCTCTGATCAAATGGTTTCCTCAACCTTCAGTATCCGTACCTGCCCGTTGCATAACTGATCATGGGGTTAAGGTAAGGCGAACACAATCAATGGTTCACCGTTGCCCGAACCCCGGTAGACTCAGGGGCTGGTCGGTGTAGGCGGTGTCATGCTCGTGGGATGCGAAAAGGTGAGTCGTTATCGTCGTCAGAGGGACCCCTGGTCGCCTTCTCGTCCTCGTAATGTCATTAATGTTCATGCCATGCGGGCCGGGGTAGCATGATGGCTGTCGCAGCTGATGTGGTGCGTGGCTTGCAGGGTCCAGCGCTCTAGCTGGAGCTTGAGCCCATCTCCATAATTTCGATGGCCCAATAGGGCAATTCCCTTGCGAGATGCTGATGCGCAACAAGTTCATCCTCACTGGAGTCTGGCTCCTCAAGCTCCTCGATCCGCGCAGGGGGCGGATCATGGAATAATAGGCTGGTGCGATGCATCTTTCTCCGCATACGACGTGCGCTGGAGCCGACCTCGTTGGCGTCGAGCCCCTCGCCCTCATCCTCAGAGTCGCTGAGCTCGCTGTGTGTCCGTTTGCCAAAGCTGCTACCCATACTCATACGTCGGAATTTCTTGATTTGCTCGCGGCGCTTCAAGAACTGCGCTTCCTCGTCGAGTTCGCCCTCGCCCTCGGGAATTTGCTCGTTATCTGATGTTTCGTTGCTGCAAGTGAGATTCCTAAAATCCTTGACCATAGTCTTGTGGGCTTTCCTGCTTCGTGACCTTGAGCGACTGCGATTGGATTCAATCTCGGTAGGTTGTAGGACATCGAGTCCGTCACAATCGCTATCCATAGGGTCAATATCCTCGACAGTGAAATTACAAGCAACTGTAGCCGTAGCCGTTGAAGTAACAGTAATGTGAGAGGTCTCAGCCTCGTCTGTTGCACCGGATCTGTCGGATTCTGAGCCCGAGTCAGATTCTGAAGTGCCTGAATCACTAGAGCTGTCGGTGTCATCGTCGCCAAGCTCCATAGCAGAGTCGTCAATTGGTGAGGAGACGGCTGGGCCAGTAGCATTCCCCATGCTTCGTATGCTGGGACTTGCCGAATCTTCTTCATCCTCATCTTCACTACTGCTGTCCTCATCACTGGTGTCGTCGGCCATGCCGGATGAGGAAGACGAGCGAGGGCTTAACTGATGAGGGCCAACTGAAGGCTGATAGCTGAATTGGTGCCCATCGCCAGTTGGCTTGATGTTAGGGTCCGAATCCAATGACTGAAAGTAATCATGAAAGTCAGGTTGGCGCCGAGGTTTTAGACTGGTCTTGCGTAGGAATGGCGGCGATGTGGTGGGGGTTTCTGGTGGCGAGTTGGGGTCGGCGGTGAGAGGTTGATTCTGGACTTCCTGTACTTGAGCTCGAAGTTGATCGACGTTGAGATTTGGCGTCGCGGGCCGCCGCCGAAGGCTCTTTTTTGGCGGCATGGCTGATGTGGTGTATAGATCGGTAGACCTTAGAGTTGAGGTCTACACAAAGAAACGTATATATGATATGGGACAATAGGGATCCCGTGG
>NC_030994.1:2093512-2141111 GCF_000149955.1 Fusarium oxysporum f. sp. lycopersici 4287 | reverse complement strand
CCACCGACGACAAGTATTGGATGTGTGGTCAAGTAGTTTGGATGGCTATGATGTGGGGTAAACAAACGGATGGAGGCGAGCCGATCCGGCAGTAAAACGAGTAAGATAAAATAGTAATGTGAGGTGAGGTGAGGTGAGATCAAGTGAGGGTGTAGTTGAGTGAGGCGGTTTAGTCCGCTTTGAGGTTGAGGTACCAGGCAAGAGAACAATGCGTTGCCTTGCCTTGGTACGAAAAGGAAAGAGAACAAGAAAAGACGGAAGACAAAAAAAACGGCAGAAGAAAAAAATTGCAACTGTTGGCTACTGCAAGGCAAAGCAAATGCAGATGCAGTAGTAGCGGTAGCAATAGCGGTAGCGGTGCTGGCTGGGCTGGGCTCAGTGCGTGCTGTATGAAGACGTGGGCGTGGGTGTGAGCGTGGGTGTTGACGTGGGTATAGTTATGCAATTGGATACAGAGACTGGGCTGGGTTAGGCCAATACTACGCGGGGCTGCCAGTCGAGTCCCAGTCCAGTCAGTTGCCAGCAGAGCATAGACGATGCAAGGCAATGCACCCAAGTGGCCGAGGGTGGGAGTGAAGAGGGGAACGTAGATGGAGTCGATTGGGTGCCCCAGTCAAATGAGCCCAGTCAAGTCCAGGCTGTTTGTTTAATGATGCGGTGGGTGATTGGCGATAGAATTGGTTGGGCGGTTTATTCTTTCAGGCCCTTGATACCGTAGTGTTGTTTGACTTTTAAGAAAGCCAGCACTGACCTTGTAATTAGGAGAGTCGCAAATCGGCAGTAAAAATAGAAGGTTCAAGGAAACAAAATAGAAGAAGCGGAGAAGATGACAAGACGTGGGACAAACGCACAAGCCAAGTCGAGTCAAGGCCGGGTCTTGCTTGTCGCGGGGGTGTCTCGTCAGGTTCAGTCAGGTAGGTCCTCGCTTGATTCAACTTTGGGCCTCAAGCCAGTCGATACGATGTCGATATTTGTGACGATCAATTGGTAGTGGAGAGGCAATGGCAGATATCAATGGATGAGTCTGCTGTGAGCAATAAACAGTAGCGATAGTCAGGGAGTCAAGACCCAGAGGAGAAACCTCCAACACGGAGAGGATGATATGCGACTTGTGTTTGGGGTCATGATAAGTCTTTCTCCAAAGACAGGCGATAGAGTCGTCCTAGAAAGGGACAAGGGACCGGGCGAGATATTCCTTCAAGATATCTCTGTCAGTCCGCTTATCGTAATATCGTAGGGTCCCGAAGTAAGTTATATCGCTACTGCGAAGACCCAATTCTGTCTGTGCAGTACAGAGAAGGAAGAATCTCGTCGTCGAGATTAATAAGGTTGAAGATGATTATCAATCCCGTTCGTAGCTCTTTTGTCATTCACTTGAGAGAATCCAAGTGAAGATGACAAAAAAGGAAGAATGAGAGGGAAAAGAGAAGAAGAAGAAGAAAAATAAAAATAAAAAGTGTGAGAAAGAGGAGGGGAAAGTGCCAGATGAAAAAAAAAAAAAAGTAAAGAGCACCTCAGATGCAATGAGATGCGGATGGCGAGCACCGACCGGAGCCTGTGGACGGAGGGGGTACCTTTACTGTAGAGAAACGACCTTTGATAGGCTCCGCGGTCTTTGATGAACAGAGACAAAAGTGATGAGCAAGTGAAATGCACAATAGATTGAAAAGACGATGAGGTATGTAGGTCACTGTATGTAACTACCGTAATGGTACCAGCCTGGTACGGGATAGTACGGCGATGATCAAGTCTGCAGCAGCAGTACTGTAAGTCAAAAAGTTAGAAGCTGATCAACGATGATGCCATTGATCAAATGTACGATGACAGACAGACAGAAGACAATCAGTCAGGCCAGGCCAGTGGATAGATAAGAGAAGCCTAACAACAAGGAATGTCCTTGCATCTGAGCCTCAGCCGCGCTTCTAGTTCAAGAATCTAGTCTAGCGCAGAGAGTCTCTGTTGCTCGGCTCTGTTTAGAAGCGAAGCGGCCTTTTTCGTCTTCGTGCGGAGGAGGAGAGTGGATGGATGATCAACTTGGACTGCCGGGGCCGGGGCCCGGGTTCGGATCGGGTCTGTAGAACAAAACAAAAAAAAAAAAAAAAAGACGAGGTTGGGCCGTAGATAGTCAATGTCTCAGTGAATGAGGCCTAAGAGGTTCAAGTAAGACTCTTTTCTGGTTCCACAGTCTTGGTCTTGATCTTGGTTCTCAGACCTGGATAAAGAGGTTCCGGGTGAATTGAGGGCTGACAGGTCTAGATCGAGACTGATCGGACGGTTTCGTTGTCACGCAGGCAGGCCTTGTCTTAATACAGGTTTATGCAGTCGCCTCCTTTTTACACTGAAGCTGACTGAATATCTAGTTGGGGGTCTAAAATGTATGTGATGTATAAGTCGAAATAATCAATGTGAAATCAACAAGAAGAGACTCGACACTTCTATAATGGGTATCAGAGTTGGCATAGAGTAGTCCATACCCATGGTTAGATTAGTTATCTATAGTTTGACTCTTGGACATTGCCTTTATATCAGTGCCAACAAACAACCTTAGCCAGTCTTGGCTCTCAGTATAGTATAGACTGTGATACAATGCGAATCCTCAGACATGGAACGGCCCGCTCTGTCCATTCCACGCCTTCAAAGATTCATGTGAAAGCAGGGAGTCAACTCTCACCGAGCCCATTCTAACCCAGCCCTGCACTAGCGTCGGGTCGCTGCCAACACAGAAAACAACCTTGAAATGGAAGTTGAATGGAAAAACCCTTGATCAAGTGGAAACATCTAAAAAGAACCCTTGCACGATTGAATGGATCCCACAGATTTCGAGACCTCGAGTGAAAAGCAAAATAATCACTCAATGCCCAAACACAACTTCTTCTAAGCGCCGTCGTGGACCAACCCATTTTATCAGATCCATACGAGGGGGCATCACCGACATCCATGATTTGGGCATCAATGCTCGAGGTACGGTCCAGTCTGTGTTTTTTTTTCTCTTTCTCTCCATCCGCAGGGAATCGACAAGGGCATTGTTTGTGTTAGTCGATGGGAACCACTGTTGAGACTTTTGACACGTTGGTATGACTCTTAAATTTTGGAGACTGTGCTACATATTGTGCGCGGTATTTGTCTGTCGACAGAAGATGCAATAATGTTCAGACGGTCAGATTTTGATTGATTCATTCAGACTCGACGAGGCCTTATCTGGCCTCGTAATGCAATGCATGAGTTGTCAAACATCAAACGAATAAGACACTCGGTGAGATGCAAAGCAACGCACAAAAGAGAGAAAACACATGATACGTTACAGGCTTGAAATCAAGGTACTCGAAGGATCATGAGGGTACTGATACCCATTGTTCGGTACCGAGACGCAGACGCTGCTCAACGGCCCATCATCGTCATCACGCATTTGCGTATTCCGCTTCTGCGAGGAATCGAGTCGTCTGTCCTGCAGAGTCTGACGAAAACGGGTTTTGTCGCGCGTGCCTATCGCGAGGGCACACGTCTGATGGCATCATCGTGTAGCATTGGGGGAGCTGCATCGCACAAACGGGCTAAACTTTCGCTTATCGTTTTGGCATTTCTAGCTGAAGTCGATGAGTCTAGTCAAGATGAGCATCGTGTCATTTGTGTGGCTTGTGCTGCGAGTGTTGATCCAACTGTCTTTCTGTCTGATGATACAGTGAGTGGCGTGTACGTTCAACAGACAGAATGAGATGAGGAAACCGTTCAGATTTACCGTATTGTAAAATACGCACAGTAACAAAGACTGAAACTGTCTATAGCACACGTTATAGTTAAACTCTAAATTTGGATCATGACTGAGGCGAGAATGACATCCATCAACCGTTTCCATCCCGGACCTGAGCGGAGACAGACACGGGCTGCCCCGCTTCCCCGTCTCAGCGCCCGGAGCCGCTGAAACTCAAATCATCAATTCATTGGCCCGTAATTAAATCAACAAAACAAACCATTTCCTTACACAACACCATGGTAAGTAAAAGAGCAACAGATATCCACTCACACGACCATCGCGATTAACATGCACTCTCTTTGATAGGCTCCAGATCCAAAACCGCAAGGGCGCAAGCGCGGTAGGCCTGCAAACGCGTCCAAACAAGCCCCAAGCGCGTCGCAAGATCGACCAGACGAGTACGAAGCCAATGTCGAAGAAGCTGCGCGTCCGAAACAACGAGGACGACCAAAGAAAAAAGTGCAAGAAGATGCGCCCGAGGAAGCAGTAGCGCAGGCGGAGAAACCTAAAAAGAAGCGTGGTCGACCTTCACTTGAGGATAAGAATGCGGAAAAGACTACAGAAAATGCAGCGCAACCGAAACGAAAACGCGGTCGCCCTTCGCTAGAGAAGAATCAGGATGAGCGAGAGGCTGAGCCAGAAATGGTAGAGGAGACAGCCCAACCAAAGAGGAAGCGCGGACGCCCATCTCTCGAAAGGAATCAGAATGAGGAGCCTGAGGAGGAAGCAGAAGATGCTGGAAAGCAAAAACGAAAGAAGAAGTCGAAGGAGAAACAGATTGAAGAGCCGGAAGAGCAGCCAGAGGAGGAGCCCCAATCACGAAAAAAGGGCCGCAAGGCAGCTCAACAACCTGAACCCGAGCCGGAAGAACCAGAGGCAGAACCAGCACCAGCACCCCGAAAGAGACGGCGACGTGAAGCGAAAGAGCCCGAGCCTGAACCTGAAGAAGAGGAGCAACCACGACGAAGTCCACAAAATTCTCGGCGCGATCTCGGCGAAGATGCCAATAGCAAGGGCAGCAAGGCCGAAAAGTCCAAGAAGAAGAAGGATCGTGCAGCACAGGAAAACGCAGAAGATCAACCTGAAGAAGCTCCCAAGAAGCGCGGTCGCCCAAAAGGGGGAAGACCATCAACTGAGAACGCGGATGAACCACAAGAAGAGCAACAAGAGACGAATAAAAAGAAACGTCGTGGCAAAGAGAAAGACGATGCACTCTCCGATTCAGGCGAATCTCTCGCCTCTCCGCCAAAGCCATACATTCACATCGCTCCCTTCAAACGCACAATCCGCTCCTCCAAAATCGCCGCAGACTGGACCGGTCTATCGGGCGCATCACTTCCCACTACTAAATCCATCCTCAAACTCGCCCAACAACCTATCCTGCAACGTATGGCCCCAACAAACAACCGACGCACCCACGCCTCTGCAGCATTACATCTTGTCTACCGCCGCATGGAACGTAAACTCGCCCGTGGTCTACCCTTCCCGCCTGGGAATTCATCAAAGACTACAAAACGGCGCCTAGATGCTGATGGGGGTCGTGCGTTGGAGCTTGATTTTGAGGCGGTGCTCGATGGCAAGGCGGCGTTAGAGAGACAGCTTGTGCCCGGGATGCATGCAGTTGACTTGTTGAAGACGGAGAAGGAGAGGATAGAGAGAGAGCTTGAGAGAGATTATGAAGAGCTGAGGAACTTGGAGGCAAATGCGAGGGCGCAGACAAGAGAGCGGAAGGATTTGTTTCGAAAAGCTCATGTTCTGGCACCGACATCAAGGCCAGCCAGTAAGGATCAGGATACAACTTTTGTTACTGACACCAAAGATGAGGGAAGTCTCAAGGTAAGTTTGTTCCATGACATTAGCTTATGTCCGGAGAACTCACAAAAGCAGGACATTGTCGATACACCTCTTGAGCCTATAGCCCTGCAACTAGCAGACCACGTCGAAAGCATCCGTGGTAACCTCCAACAAGCTGATGGGCTCACACCACAACTGAGTCGGACAAAAGCTGCTTTACAGGATGTGTTGCAGCGGTATCTAGATGAAGGAGCTTATGAGCAGGTTGTCCTTGGATAAGTGCTCTGTGCAAGAAATGAGATGATGAAATAAGCTATTTGGGGCTATGCATGAATGGATGAGCAAGGCGTTGGGATTACGGTTTGGATGAGTTTGCATAAACGCATGGGGTGGAGGTACAGATAATACCCAGAAATGTGTTTTTTTAAAGCCATTGTTAAGGGCATTGTATTCATATTTATTGCTTATGTTGTCTCACATCTACACAACTACATCTTCAGCAGGAAGGATATGTGGTATGAAAAGCAAGATGTATATGTGTATAAGACTCAATGAGACAGGAAGCGGTCTATGGAACCGACATTCCAGATAAGCATAACCCAAGTCTATCTATCTACAAGCGCTTCAATATACCAACCCCATCCGTGCTACAGTCAAAAGGGAACAAGACCAAGTAACCCGGGAGGGTATTTGTTGAGTGGACCAGATAAGACGAAAGTTCATGATTCTCATTGAATTGATTTTGAAGAAGGAAGCAGCAAAAAAAAAGTAAATTGTCATACATCCAGGAGAGTAGTTGACCTATACAAAGATATTCCCCCTTCCACTAGATGCCTAACCAAGAAGTGACCAAATGGTGAGTAATGTACAGAGACTTCATATATGAGTTGTCTCAAGACATTTATCGGAGACGGCGAGAGAAGCCAGTGGGCTTAGCGTAGCCACCGGTGGCAGTGTTGTTGACGGGGTAAGGGACAACGGTGACGGTAGCCTCGAGGGTGGTGGTGGTGTCGCAGAACTCCTCGTCATCGTCGTCCTCAGAGTCATCATCCTCGGAGTCATCACCACCAACAGCCTTGTCAGTGATGGTGGCATCATCAGAGCTGCCGGTCTTGCTGGCCTCAGGGACAACAGTGACGTAGACAGTGGAGGCAGGGGCGGTGACAGTGACGGTCTCAGGGACACACTCACCGTTACCGTTGCCGGAGCCGGAGCCACCGTTGTTGGATCCGTTACCGGAACCGTTGCCAGTACCCTTGGAGCCCTCCTCCTCACTCTTGCCGGTGCTGTAGCCGTTGTCACCGCCGGAAGCGGGGTTGGTCTCACCAACGCGCTCAATGGTCTTGGTGACAGTGCCAGTCTTGGTCTTAGTGGTGGTGGTGGTGGTATCATCCTCGGGGGTGCCGTTACCCTTGGAGCCGTCGTCGGTGACCTCAGGGCCAGCAGGGACGGTGATGGTGGTCTGGAGAGTCTTGTGGATGGTGGTGGTGATGGTCTCGTCACCCTGGGTAAGAGTGACAACCTGCTCAGTGGTGTAGTCGGAAACGACGGTCTTGTCGCCCTCCTTAGGAGGGGGGTAAGCACCGCCAGTGGTCATGGGGACGGAAGCGGTATAAGGGGCAGTGAGGGTCTTGCCAGTAACACCACCAGTCTCAGCGTCGTGGAGGACGGAGGTGTAGATAGAGCTGGCGTCAGCGACGGGGCAGACAACCTCAGTGAGGATGACGGTGTTGGTCTCAACGTAGGTGACCTTGTCGGACTCGGGGAGCTGAGCAATGGCAGTGTGGTCACGAGCGGGGCAGTTGGTGACGGTAGGAGCGCAGCTGGTGATGGTCTCGACGACAGTGGTCTTGACGGTCAGAGTGGTCTGGGTGTCGGTACCATTGTCGCGGCGGTAGTGGGCGTGGTGGGGGAAGTTGTAGGCGTTGGCCACGGCGGCAAGCATGCCGATGGAAGCGACGACGGACTTCATTTTGAAGATTGAGGCGGTTTGGATGTGATTTGGTTAAGTGGTTTGTTTTTGCGGTAGCTTCAGATTTGTCTATGACAACGGTTTGCGATGCGATTCAAATGGCCGTAGAAGTCAATTCCACAGTCGGGCAGCGAGCAAGACACAGTTTTGCTTCACTAAAAGAAAGGATAGAGTTGGAACGTGAGAAACGCTGGTTGCTGTAATGCTGGAAGGATCGTAATGGCAGAAGCCGGAAATGAATGGAAAGTCACGATAGAGACTGAACGAGTGTGGTGGTTGTGATAGACAAGACTGAAAAGCCGGATCTGAGGTGAGGCAGGAAGCGTTAGATATTAAGAGAAACCAGAGTCGGGGGCGTAGTACCAACTGGGCTGGAACGCCTCTTTTTTAGCTCAATGTCTCTTGCAGGGGAGTAGACTGCAACCACAAAACGCCGGACTGCCAAGATGCTTTGAGCATGGGTGGTGTTGTGGTCCACCAGGAGGCCCCTTGGATTAAGAGAGGGCCAGGGTCTGCATCTCGAGTTTGGGCCTTGATCAGAATGAGAGGGAGATGTACCCACTTGGGCACGTTCCCTCCAGCGACTGGTGAGCCATCTTCGGCTCTCTGCAGCTGGAGGAGATGTGATTATCGCGAAGGATCATTGAGAGCGAATGCCACGCATGCGTACAGTATAGCTGAACGATAGGAGTAGCGACAGACTAAGCGACGAGCCAGTGCCAGGGCTAGGACCATGCACCTGAGCTAGAGAGGCTTATTCATAGTAACCTTTCGTGATGAGCGTGTCCTTCATCTTGCTTGGGCGGGTTGGTCGGTTGCTGCGGCGTTGACGTTGTTGAGATGAACATGGATGTGATTTGATTGGAGATGATGGAAGAGTCAAGACCAACCGTTGGAGAAGGTTGAGGTTCAGATGTCGGTGGGGCGTTCTAGCTCTTGCCTCAAGAGGAATGGTTCAGGGGCGCGGTAGGCTTCTCGGGCCAGGGTCCACGGGGTGCCTGACCAGGGGGGCTTGGGGCTAAGGAAGCGCTTTTTGGTGAGCGAGCACCCTGCAATTTAGCGATATTATTCCAGTTCACTTGAACCTTGGTTGATTTTGATGATTGTTCATGCTATATCTGAGCATGATCATGGGTATTCTCATGTTGTTGGACGACAATTACTTGATACATATGTTGACTCTCGCTGATAAATGACACAAAAAGTTATGTTTTCACTCTCTTGCGTTGTTCATCCTTTATGTAAGGTATTCTCTCCCCAAGACAACGCCACCACGTCACTTTATGCAGGTACCGTGCAGAACCTGAGACGCCACGCGGGCCAATTAAACCTCCAAACTCTTAATCACCGCCATCCCGAGATTTCGTTGTTCTGGCGCCCGCCACATTTTGGTTTAAGGCGGCGAATGAGAAATGCCCACAATCATCGTCAAGTGACGAATGTTTCGAGGAGCGCCAGCTATTCTCTATCTGTACGCATGTTGCACAGCATAGACAACAGCGCGTAAATCAGGTGAGGCTGCTTATTTACCTAGAGTCTGTAACTGCTGCTGTGCACATTTACCCCTATGTAGTCGGGTTGTATGTATGCGGTGAGACTCCTCCTGGTACTGCTAGTCAGCGAGGTAATTTCAGCCTTGTGCGCTGTAAACGCCAGAACCTGCAATATGCCGCCGTGCGTGCCTGTCTATACCACTAGAAATGTCCGACGGGATCGACAAACCTGGCACGCAGGATTAGTGTAACTCTGACAACTAAAACTCGAGCCATCACCGGATACCAGAGATTCCCGAGTCTTTGAAGCAATGTCCATGTCATCCTGGCGCAGTCTTGCTACTCCAAGGAGGTCCATCGTCAAGGAAACGAAGAGCCTAGAACCCAAAAGTCAAACATTTTCCTCACATGTCGAGACTGTCCCTGGCAAGCTGAGAAGTTGTTGGAAAGAAAAACCCAGAAACAAGTCCCTTGCTTGCTTGACCGCGATTTGGCAGAGTCAGACAGAATCCACTCTCTTATGCAGGCTTCCACCAAAAGAGATCTTTTCTTCCCTGCCAAGCATTTCCTCGGATCTAGAATGACTCAGATCCCGGGTTCCAACTTCCGACCTTTTCTGTTCTTTTCTGACTAGAGACCATGGCTGTGACGAGTGATCTGAGACTGGTAGCTAAGCCTCATCGGCATACGGCAATCAATGAACTACAGTTCCTACACTAACCTCTAATAATAGTAGATTCGTAGAGAAGATTGGTCGAGTCGTACAGAGGCACATGGGTAGATCATAACTAGAAATGGCCATCAATTGCCGATCCTCCAGAATAGAATCAGCCAGCCAGACTGGTCACTGGACGGTGTTGGTTACCCAATCTGGTAATTAAATTCTCGTTATGCTTTCCAACAGGCTCTGACAGCGTTGATCTAAGTTTTGCTTGCTTGGATGAGGCAATTTTGCATCAATATGCAGGTACCACAGACTGTCATCTCCATCTTGTCAGTCTCTGACTCCAATATCAGTCATCAACTAATAGATCCAGATCCCCAAGTTGCACATATTTTACGAGGAATATGTCTCATAGAAGACTTCAGAAAAGCCACGTCCTTTCGTATATGTTTCACTTCTCAGCCGCCTCCGGCCAACCCGTCCCCCGATACCATCCCTGTCGTTTCATCAAAACCCCTTGGTCCCTGTCTCGTCTTGTCGCAGAATAACGAGTTACCAACTTTGTTTCCCCACTCGTAAATTACCTCTTACCTCTTCTGTCCTTCGCGGTTCCAACGGCTTGTTCATGGCACGTTGACGGCTTGTCATCTCGATAATGTCGTTGTCGTCTTCATATATCAAAAACACCCCAAGCAAGGGTTTAAAATTCTAGGAACGCTTTTTGACTCCTTTTCTAGATTTTTACGAGAATGTTTATTATTCGGCTCATTTTAAACATTCAAGCCGCGCAATCGCTCATCTCATCTCGTCTCGTCTCGGTAATCACTCATGCTCATAGGCAGACTTGGCCTTGGCGGGCGGTTCTGCTGTTGACCAAAGTCCCAACTTATGCTTGATACATGCTAAATAGACTGTCGGGATATGCTGACTGCGAATCTCATCTCATCTTCAAGGCACGGTCACATCCATCATGAGGCTCTTTATGCGCCGAGTTACTTTGAACCATGCCAATTCTAGCCCTGTCGTCAGCTGCAGTTGGCTGCATCTCCAGGGAACCTCAAATCCTACATGGTGTCACTATCCACAACTCAAATGCGCTGCGCCCTGTTGTGATTTCCGATCAGGTAGACACCGAGATTGCCAATCATTTACCGTACTCGGGTAGCGTGGGACCTGGATATCCCCTCGATCTCTTGGACGCACCCATTCATCCCGTCTTTTATTCCACCTCCTCAATTCGTGGCCGAGGCTTCCCAGCTGCGTCCACCAAAGTTCCGCCGGGGTTGACATGGAGGCCCGCCAGCTGCGTGAGTCCTGGACTGCTTGTTGACTCTTGCGGCGGGAGGATGCTCGCCATTTGCCAGTTCTCAAGGCTTTCAACCACGTCCTTTGCATGCTGTTGGACCAGTCCATCGTTGTCCGTTTGAGCCACATATTGCAGTGTCCTCACAATATCGTCTCGGCTCTCGTCAGTCAGACCAAAGCCAAGTTTCCTGCCAGACTCCTTAGCAGCGTCGAGGGCCCTCACAAAACTTAACACGTTCAGGATGGCAGCTCTTCGTAGAATTGCCGTCTCCATCTCTCGTTCCATTGCTAGGATATTGATGCAAAGGTCAACGCTACCAGATACGAGCGTTGGCCCAATGCCTCCTATGTTCGTTTCGATAGCAGCGCCAAAGATTGACAAGGCAGAAGTTCGTATTCGAACGTCTTCTGCGCCTCTCTTACTTTCCCATCCTTGGAGAATTTGAGCCAAAATGTCATTTCTAGCCCTCTGTTCTTCAGTCACTTCTTCTTCATCCAAGTCCATATCATCATCGCCATCCTCCTTTTTCTTCTTCAGCTTTCTGAGCTTCTCATCACGAGCTTGTTTAGCCATAGTTTTGGCTCGATATCCACGACGTCCAGCGATGGACAGCAAGGTCTCGCTAACTTGGCGTGCAACATCACCGGTAAAGGTTTCCCCTAGTCGCTGGATCACTTGCAGTAAAGCTTCTCCAAACCGCAGCCGAACATCCGTCGTAGACTTTTCCTGTGGGTCTAAGTAGTGGTCTAGAAGCTCTTGAACTGCCGATTTAGGATGTTTGTTGGCCAGCTGAGTATAAACTTTGATGACTCGAAGGTTTATGTAGTCGTCGTTATTCTCGAGTAGGGTCGACAAGAGCACGGCAACTGCAGGGATGTCGAGGATTGGGCTGTCTTTAAGTATCAGACCAGAAAGCAGGTTCAATCCTTCAGACACGATGGGGGCTGGATTATCATCGCCCCCGGTAACATATTCCATGGCCAATTTATATGTCCTCTGATCTTCGATCTGCCGGGTGCTGGGGGCCGAGGCAGAGATATCATCCTGCTCCATTTCGTCTCGGTACTTAAGAAGCAGCGCTAGGTTCCTTGCTGTAGGTGACAATTGTGGCCTATCTTCATTGCTCAATCGTTCCAGGGAACTCTCTACAATCATGAGCTCTTCTGGTTTAATGTGGGATTTCTGGAATGTCGGTGCAGTGATGACCAGATTCAGTAAGCTCAGTACCACAGCGAGTAGGTCATCTGCTAGCCTCGACTGAGTATCTGCAGTAAGAACTTCGCATACCAACCCTAGCAGCTGATCAAACTGGCTCACGAGCTTTTCTGGAGCCTTGTCCATCAGCTTATGTAGAATAGTGACCTCGAAAAGATTTTGCAGAGGTGAGTCTGCCTTTTCATCCTTAGGACGCAGATCAATTTTGATCTCATCATTTGGTTTGTCTGCTGTTTCAATCCAGCGCTTTAGGAGGCTCAAGAAGATGGATGACACCTCTGTGACCGAGCACGATGTGGTTATGAACTCAACCAGCTTAGCTGCTTTGTCTTCGAGTTCGTTCCAGTTCAACTCGATGCCTGAGTTTGAATCAAGTCCACGAGGCTCTGTGATCTCAATATCGCCTTTACCTTTGAGTCGGTACTCCCAAGGCTTTTCACTTCCTTCTGTGGCGCCTCTGCAGAGGAAGTTTCGAACAAATGGTCTGACACTTTCAGAATTACCGAATATCCTCAAATAGGCCTGTAGCAGTGCCCTCGCAGGCTGAACAAAGTTCTCTTCCGTACTAGGAGGTGGGTTTTGCCACGAAGCGAGAACCCATATCTGTACTAATACAAGCCTAAGGAGACGTCTGCATAGCCCAGGTGAAGAATTGGACATCACGAGAGTCTTGAGGCGCTGTAGCGATGTTTTGAGAGATTGGGAGGTGACGAGAACACGATCACGGCTGAGATCAACAATTTCCTCGTCTTCTTGCTTAATGGTAGTAGAATCAGGGTTGGCCATCGATCGTAATGTCGGATTTATATCCTGGACTAGGGGCTGAACAAATGCATTCCAACCGGGAGATCCTATTTCTGAGTTTAGTCTTGCTTATGGAGGTTGTCTGCTATTACTCACCAGGTGCACCATATTGCTTGTTCCCCAACACACCATAACCTACGATCTGAGAAGCGGTTTTCGCGAGTTCAGGGCCAGCAGTTCCATCGATGAGCTCAAACAACTGTCCTGAGATGCCTTCGAACCACGCTTCCGCTGTCATACTGGTTGGAACTGATGAGAGAAGTTTCGTTGCAACGGCGACACCTTCGTGTGTTATGCTAGCTCCTTGCTTCTGTGGCCCAGCCTTTGCATCTGGAGTTCTGCCAACATTGCTAGGGTGTACTGAGAAGACAAATTCCATGGTTCCACGGACACCAGTTGGGCGTAGAGGAAGGAGGGTGAGAGTCTGGACCAGAGGATCTCGTAGCCATTGTGGAAGAACTGATGGCTTAATAAGTGTGTTTAGGGCAGGCAAGAGTTTCCAGACTGGCGTTCTTGTAGTCTGTTAGTGCCCTGATATTAAGATACATGATTGCAGTCAGAGTTGCATCTCACCTTTCGATGAGTTTGTCATATGCTTCGAGGCCCGATGCCCGAGTGCTGGCATCATTATTTGGATCAAAAGCTTTTTTACCTGCCTCTACTATCTCCTCGAGTATTTTCGGGTGTGCAGCAGCAGAAGATGACGAGCTTGCCATGCTGCGCCAGAGGTTAATGATAAGCTTCAAATAGATGTATAGGTGAGGTGAGAAGAATAGAAACGAGAAAAAGTCAATTGGTATAGGGTGTTTGTCATCATGATCCAAGAGCTCCAGCCTTCATGTGCACTCCACACTGTATGTACTGTGAAGAGGCTGGATCAGTCACGTGCAGGCGCGTTTGCAGTGGAGGCCCACATATTTCATCGCGTCTATCTCTCAGTGTGTTGAACTCGACTTTCTCAGTCAACAACCACTTCGTGATGCTGTTCAGTTTCTAGGATTCTCTACTGGAGATACGACACCCGCCAAAAGGTAAGATTCATACAGATCAGCTTTCTGAAGCTCCCGATGCGGTCAAGATGAGCTCCTTCACTCCATCCAACACGCGCGACGCCTCCCCCACAGTCCTCCGGTCCTCGTTTCTCGCAAGGGATCCTATCGTAGGCACCCGCATCATTTGGTTACCCTTCCATATGCCGCTCTCGAGCCTGTAACAGGACCTCGTGAATGCCGCAGCCGGATTATGGTGGGTAGCGCGTCCTGTATAGGACGTACCAAGCGGGCGGGTGAACGAGGCTCGGAACTTAACCCTAAGAAGATATCTGGTTATCAAGTTTTGCGCTCTTGTCGTCCAAGTCGTCTTTTATGCCGGTGAAGCACCAGCTGTCATCATGCCCGCTGAAAAGTTGGATGATTGACTGGTGGCGCTACTGCCGACGGACAGGCGAGGAGGGCAGTCCAGTCACCGTTTGGGTGCGCGAGAGGATCGGTGCCATGAGTCGTTTGGTAAGAGCCTCTGGTCTGAGGACGCTCGTCAGCCCTTTCCGCTGGAACCAGCACATTGGTCAAAAGTAGACCGTCTAGTCGTTGCGATTAGCTCTAGCCCTGGGTCTTGGAGATGGAACTAGTCTGACCACTTGGTCACACTGCTAGCTTGCCCATTACGCCCAAGCAGCTGAGAAGTGGGGCTTCGATCTGGCCTTCAAACAGCCAGTCAATGAATTTCATTCATGTCCCGAGTTTTCGCTTGCCGGAACCGCCAGTTAGGGTAATTCCATCTGGTGCAGCGGGCAACTCGCGGAAACACACAGAAATTCGGCGACTGACATATCTTGCCAATCGTATAGTCCCCGGTCCTTCAAAGCTGTTCATGGCATGGCGCGTTGCTGCACTACTTCACATCCACCCAACCCGTTCGCACACTGGTCCACACCACATCACTTACTACCGGTGTGTGACGCTCCGCGTCTGGTCTGACCAAGCGCATTAACCTCCAGCCATGGGTCTCAATCCCTTGGTCATGATGGGCGCCAGCAAGCCTGCAAGGATCAGAAGGTCTAAACAGGTCCCTCAGGTCCGCCGAAAGGTTGAACTGAGACGAAAGGGTGGTTTTTATGGATGTCTTTTGTCCACCCGTCAACGCCCTCCATATCTCTCGCTGGCGAGAACTTTGGAGAGGAATCAAAAACTAGTCCTAGTTGGCAGCGCGAATCATACAGAAGGAGTTCTCTTGTCAGTGTCGGTGGGTTTTCAGACTGCGTTCTGCCATGACAACTTTTGGTGGAGTCGTGTTTGCGAAGGTATTGGATCATTATGGAATTGTCAGCTCACGAAACAGTCTTCACCTTTGCAATGGCCGTTATTGCAGGAGGATACTTGTGGTTGGTGTTGGAAGCATCACCGGGACCCATCTCGAGTTGGAGTCAAAGTTTCGTGCTTGTCTGGTGTTGTGAAAGACCCTTCCATCGAGTTGAGTCTCACAATTCTGTGTCGCACTGTTGAAGCTGGGTTGTATTGTTGGATCTAGGACAGGCCTTGTTGGGTACGGTAGTCCTGGCTGTTCTCTCGCCTGAAAATGGTGTGGAGGACAGCCCCCCGCGGTGAGGGGATAAGTCTACCCATTTCTTCTGATGATTGGACAAGTGCTAACATTCGGACAGGACCGGAGCAATCTAGATACACTAGCTGCCATGTTTGGGGACAAGTTTTCAGGTAAGTTCAAGATCTAAAGTCAATCGTTGTGTGGGGAAGTTGGAAGATCCCGTCTAGATCGGCATTCGGATCCGACGGATCGGAGAATTAGTGTCGTGATGTCATGAATGCCAAGATTTGCCAACGTCCGCGTTTCTTCACGAATATGCCATTGTAAATATCGTAGAAACTCTAAAGAAGTCCAAGATAATAGACTTGGTCTGGATCGTCTTCAGCAATTTGTCTTGGAACTGTAAATAAATGTACAAGTATTACAACGAGAAGGACGGAGTTTGTCTAATTCTGTGCTTTTCTTAACCCCCCAAGCTTGCTTGTTGAACGAGCCAATAGGAAATATCCGATGACTGAGATACCTGGTTGCTGGTGATGTCACATAATGCAGGAACCTGCTCCCCATGTCTGAGCTGATGATACTAAACAAAAACAAGATTGCCCTGTTACCTTAGCTTACCTAGTCCGCTTATTCCTCATAAACTATCCCCTCCCTTCGTTTGCTCGCTCCCGTCTTGGCTCTGTATTCTCACGCTACTCTTCGAAAGCCAAGACTTGAGAGATATCCATCATGGTGAGAGCAGCATTCTTGGGCCTGTTGCCCGCCGTTATGGCCATCCCGGCAGCCGTTCCCGGTCCCGCACCAACGGTTTATCGTAGAGAGGCAATTCCAGCTGCTCAGCCTACGCAGGTTATGGACCTCGAGCGACGCGACATCATTGGCGATGTGGAGACGTATGTCGGCAGTCTTGTTAGTGGTGTTGAGACAAAGATCAAGGGATGGGTCAATTCAGGCATTCTCGACTTTCCAACTGGTTTCCCTACAGGCGATGCTGTTAAGAAGTCAGCAGGCGTCGACGACGATGATTTGAAGGCGGAGCCGACACAGGTTCTAAATATTCCGTAAGTGGCATAAATCATCTGTACGAATCACACTAACCAGGAGGCAGCCCATACGGCAATTGGACCAACAAGGGATGGAACGTTCGAGTGCACGGCAATGTTTACAAGATCCCCAACCTGAGCCAAGAGAAAGTCGACGACCTCGCCAATGTCTTCCTTATCGATACGAGTGTTGACAAACTGTCAAAGTCTCAGCAAGCTCAGGCTCGAAATGTGACAAAGTCCATCTTTGTGGTGCAACAGGACAATGTTGAGGTCAAGATAAACTTTGTGAACAATGTTGATGTGTCTCCTGATGAGAGCGGTGGTGCAATCGATGCGGTAAGCCAAACAAAAGACAACAGAAACATGGAATCAGTTGCTGACCATATATCAGAGGGGAGGTTCGCAAAACATTACCATGCCATATAACACAACTCTTGAGGGCGACTTTGACGCTTTCGTCGTGCTTAAGAACACCACTGGCCCCAACAATGGCTATTTGATCCCCGGTAACGAAACTTCGAAGATCCAGACCCTCAATGTTTATGCTGAGGGTAAGAACAACAGCGGAAACGCAACCGCTTACCTCGTACCACCCAAGGGTATCACGATTGTCTCCGACATCGACGATATTCTGCGAGTGACAAAGATTTACGAGCCAAAAGAGGGTCTTCTCAACACCTTTGCTCGACCTTTCACTCCATGGATGAACATGCCCGACATTTACGCCAACTGGTCGTCTTCAGTGAAGGATTTGCACTTCCACTATCTCACTACGACACCTGAGCAGGCCACTCGTAACTACATGAGCTTCATCTACAACACTTACCCACTGGGCTCATTCGATACCCGTCCACTGAACTTCTCAGACGGCTCAGCGACACTGTCCATCCGTCGCTTCTTGCTCGACAAGGTCTTCCAGACCTTCCCTGATCGCAAGTTCATCCTCGTCGCCGACACGAGCAACTCAGACGTAATGAAGGACTACCCAGCGATGTACAAGGACTATCCCGGCCAAGTGCAGTGTATCCTCCTGCGCAACACCAGCTCCACCGACAGCGGTGACAAGTTCCCGTACAACACAAAGGGCTTCAAGGATATTCCTCAGAAGAACTACATGTTCTTCCACGTGCCTGACGATATCGCAAAGATTGACATTGCCAATGGGGGATGCTACAACAGCTCTATCAAGCAGAATGTGACTTTTGACTACCAGGGCCTTCCCTTTGGTTTGAGCGACGACGATAATGCCGCTGCGGGTGTTACACCTAGGTTAGGAATGGTTGTTGCAGGATTAATTGCTGCTGGTTTGGCGATGATGGCTTAGTTGGATTAGAGGGCGTTATTCCGGGGTATCATAGATTCAGACTGTAGCATAGGTAGTTACGAGCATAATGATTACGTTGAGTTACTCACGACAGACCTCACTCCTGTCCCCAGACGCTGTAATCGAAGAAGATCTCTGGTTCCATGGGAGCGTCAACAAGTCTGTCGTTGATAGGATACTCTACAATCGGTGATTACAGTACTCATACTCTTACCGTGACATGACATTGCGTTTACTTCATTTTTTTCCTCTTCACAAATTGTGCGTGTTCTTTCGTAAATCCGTATCCAATTACGTCAACCGGAATATATTCCGTCCAACGGCACATGAATAATTCTTCGGAACTTGTCCACCCGAAGGAAGCTATAAAATTCAGGGTCCAGCTGAAATATCGTATGACAACGGCACCTCTACCGCATAGATCGTATGAACACCATCCCAGGCTCTTGGATATGAGCATCTCGTTGCGGAAAATAACGTCCTGTGTCTTGAGTATTATCCGGCACTCCGTGCATCGTATCCCGTCGTATCATGGCTCAAGCAACGAATATGCACTTTGACTCCACTACGGTACTTGGAACTTCCAGGGTTGAAGAATTCCATACAACTGCCAAAGCTTATTGGGAATAGACACAAACTCTCTTGAGATGTATCGACGAGGAAGATGTACTGCACTAATGCGGCGAGCCCCGACTCTAAAAGAGATGAAATGGCCAGACAGCACATGCTCCAGATCACCAAGACAAGCCACTTAATACTAAATACATTAGCAGCTGCACTTGACTGAATCATGAACTGGTTGGTTTGTTCCTGGTTGTTGTCATGTCTGTATGAGTAATTGAGGTCTTTTCAGTAATTCTCTCAATCGTTCCATTCCGCTTCTGGAACGGGATGTTGTTTGTGCCATGACGCTTCTACCACTGGCACTAAGCTATGGATAATGGGCTGATGCAGGGTTCTGAAGGTGCTGTATCCATAGCGCGTAGAATCCTCGCGAGATCTCGCAGGTATCTTTCGCATACCGAGCGTTGCATTGTAAGAGGATGAGGGGAGACAAGGTTCACGCCAAGACCAGGGATGGCTGTTTTCTTTATTGTCTCTTTCTAAAGTTCCGGCATATCACGGATCTTCCAAGGAGGCCAAGTCAGAGGCTGAGAGTGGTCATCGGCTTTTAGAGCTGTGATTCAACCTGAGGAATTGTCCAATAGGATCTTAATTGATACCCGCGCAGCTGAGACATTGAGGCTACCTAGTCGTCAATCTTAGCGAGGTGTGAGGCGTGTAAGCTATTTCTAGAAGGGAGTCTACACATGACACAGCGGCATCCCTCAAAAGTTGAACTAGAGACTCATGGTTGAATGGATGCAAGCTTCTAAAGGCCCTAGACCTGAAAAACATACTAAAGACTGGCCAAGTTTTACGGGCGCTAGTGGAGACTGCTTTCCCCTGATCAGCCAGTTGACAGCGGCTCATATCCTATTTGATAATGGTGTTGTGGATGTCGAAAGCACTAATCCGTAGCTGCCGTGTCTGTCTCTTGCCAATTGAGCATGTTCCTGGACCACAGACTGCTCATTCAGGCCGGAAAGAACGGAGACCTACAGGTAAGTCCCCGCCTGAGCTCTTTCTCGATTCACACATTTTCTGGGCTCTGGCTCCATTCCATTGGAAAAGGCAAGAGCACATGAAGATGGCTGTTCGCTTGTCATTATTCGTATTCCCCACTCGCATCCAGAAGCCACCATCTCAATCTCTTCAATCTCACTCAGACTTCTCCACTACTGCCGCTACTGAAGAGAAAACAATGCTACAAGCAGGTACATTCATCCGCGGTCAATTCGAAACAAGCCGCATGCTTAGCACTGCATTCTGCACCTCTAACCGCGTCTCTGTGGCTACGCGGTTTGTCTGTCCGTGCAATACGTACCTCCGTTGTTCGGGGATCCTGACGATCCGCAGTCCGCGGGAGTAAGCGAGGCCGGAAGTCTGTTCTAAAACAAACCGTCTTGCAACAGCGTCAAATTACTTCATCACCGAAACTCAACCAATCCTCTGCTAATTGCAGGTACAACTGGTAGCTCAGCCTTGATGGGCCCCCAACCAGATATTGGCACCACCCTCACTGCAGGCACGTGGAGGCTGGTGGAAACCGTTGCACTTGGTCCCTTTTGAGAAAAGTTTACCGTTTGAAGAGCAAAAACGCTATCCATGGCTTTTTGCAAAGTCAAGTGCTACCGCTGGTCTAGCAGAAACGCCTCGTTCAGCTGCGGCTCCAAGCCTCTTCTTCAACAACCAACATCGTTCTTGACCCTCTTCGGCCCACAATCAATTGCGGCTCCCGTGTTGGTCATCGCTATTTAAGATGGTGTGATATTAGAGCTTAGACTCGCGCGCCTTCTTGGACGATCTCTATCGGCGGCGTGCCTCATCCCGAAACAAACAACGACTGACTGATAAGTCCTGCAGCCAGACAAGGATCATCAGACGAGCTCTCTTTCCGAGGCACGCCACATCTCACGACCTAGCCCTGGCTTCCGCGCCTTGATCTGATTCCTTGACATGATCTCGTGTGCCTAGAACTCATTACTGACCCGCTCAGCAGCAGGTCGACCACAACTAATGCTCCCTGAGCATCACATCACATGTCGTGTGCGTTTTTAGCAGATGATTAATCGAAACGAAATGAGATCAAAAACTGCCTCGTCTTTTCCGCGAAGGAAGAGGTCAGAAATCAATTTCCCGGCTCCGGAAAGGCCAAAAAGATAACAATTGTTGCCACCCAGTGAAACTCATT
The DNA here is from genome assembly GCF_000149955.1 of Fusarium oxysporum f. sp. lycopersici 4287. Taxonomy (NCBI): domain Eukaryota; kingdom Fungi; phylum Ascomycota; class Sordariomycetes; order Hypocreales; family Nectriaceae; genus Fusarium; species Fusarium oxysporum. The sequence continues at coordinate 2,120,404 of NC_030994.1, read as the reverse complement.
CGCGCCTGTTACATGATGATGTCCGAATAAAAAAGAAGCCCAAAAATAAAAACAATTGCAGATTGGAGTCCCCCGTCTCCAGAAAGGTTCAACAGCGCATGGGTATCTCGCGGGGGTTTTGTTTGCTTGCGGTCTTGCTCCAGCCACCAATCTCCCGCTCCATCCAATGCCGAGCGTCGCAGTCAGTCAAAAATCGTACACTGCATACGCCCAATGGCGCGTTGCAAATGGTCGGCGGTCAAGAGAGAGGCATGCCATCCTATCTCCCCGTTGCCGTCGGCACTCAATAGTCCAGTCCAGTCTTTGCCCGTCGATAATTATTTCCAGCTCTGCCGTCCTCATGTCGCAATTGAAGAAACCCTCTCAGAGGGTGACGCTCCTGTGCCCCTCGAGGACACTGCTCTTCTCAAAATCGATGATGTGCCATGATGCTCGGCATACCTGGCATAGCGCTTGTGACGGGAATTGATGGTGGTGGCCGACTGGCCTTATCCCGAAGAGTCCAGTCGTCGCCAGGTTCTGAGGGAGCTACGAGCTCCATTAGAGTATATTGAAGAATACCGTCGAGAACTTGTGGGACAACAATATCTCGAGACAGTCCCCATGATGGTAATGAAGGTTCTTCGTTATCGCGCCCATCAGCCTGGAGCTATCAGTCAGTACCAGCCGAATGAATCGATATGCAAAGCGAATGTCCCAACTTACAAGGCATGATGCGCAAGGCGCATTATTCACCCAGACCCAGTTGGGGCAGTTATGTGTATAGAAGTACTTGCATCTGTACTTATAAAAACCACCAGCTCCACTCATTGTGCTGTTGATATCCAAGATAGAAGAGAGTTGTATGGCGTAGTGAGGAACGGATCGGACAAGGTGAGATATGAATCAATGGGCAGACGGAGAATGAAATGCGAGGAAGAGGCATAGACTCTTATATGAGCTGCCAGGCAATGGGAGGAAGTGACGTGAATGCGATTATTAGCACGGGGAGTGGACTAGGCTGGGGAAAGGGTCGAACGATTTGCTTGTACTACCGCTGAAGTGCGGATGGCCAACATGTCAAGGATACCCAGGGCAGAGCGGAGCTCTAAGTGGGAATGAGCTGGCATGATCAAAGGTGCGTAGTGTTTGCTCGACGGAGTACGACTTAGAGACTCGGGCGCTGACGTCTTAGGGACAACTAAACTCGATGGGAATGGCCGTTGGCGTCGCAATGCCATTTTGCATGGCATTGACTGATGCCCCCCCGCCGAACAAAACGATGCGATGTGGTGGGGACCACACCCGTAGTGATGACAGACAGGGAGCCCCTGTGAGCTCTGCAGGACGACTGCAGACACCTTTTACAAGCGACAAGGAGACATGACTTGGGTACGGGCAGGCAAAACAACGTACATGATTCTAATCCGACGATGGAATACGGGAACCAGCTAGAGATGACTTGTTCTTGAAAGGCCGGTCTCAAGGAGAAATCGACACTATCAACATATTTCGTTACTATGCGCTCATACAGCCGGGGAGGACATCCAAGCGCTTCCAGAGCACGACTAGACAAATGTTAAGAAGCATTAGTGGCATTCATGTGTTGCGGTTCCCGCCTCAATCTGCTGCTCCAGTACAGTATGTGTCCATACTGAAAAGCGAAGTGATAGGATGGGTCATCGCAGAAGCCATGTCGACAACTTAAACGGTTTGTGGTTCGTCGAGACGTGGGGCCATGGGACGAGAGCTATAAAGGGTGTAGCGTCCGGCGGAATGGCGTGAGGTTAGACCTGACAAGGGCGTGTCTACTGGTCTGGGGAAAGGACGTACTGTCCGCCATGGTCATATATCCAATGATACCGAGCTTTTGCGCATCCCTCTCGGAGTTGACCTTACTTGAGACGATGCATGATGATTTCCCCCCGTCTATGGTCCACGCCTAAGCCCCTAGGTCCACGGCAATCACAATTGCTCCAACGCCGCATACAGGACAGTACCAGGTCAGGGCAAGAAACCCTCAACAGGAATAGGGAGGGGCGTGCTGTGTATCTATGAACATGTTGTGGTGTTTTCTTTTCGGGCCAGCCGGCGCCACGACCTGAAGCCAAAGACCCGTAGTTAACGGTAGGCTTGCTGCGGTCGTCCCATGCTACCATGTGTCGTGCCACAAGAAGAGCACGGGCAAAGATCCGATTGTCGGACGCGCAGTGGCATGGTTCAACATCAAGCAGGCCATGTATAAAATTAATCTGACCTCACTCTGACCCTGTGGCTCTTCGAGGCAGGGACTTTGTGGGGAGGGGATCTCTGAGGCTGAAAAAGAAACGTTCTTAGAACATTTTGGGATCGATGCCAATGCGGCTCAGCCCAGCATCTGGAATGGAAGGACGGGAAAAAGCAAAAAAAACAACAAAAAAACACTTTGCTTGTGAAGGGACGGGATCCACAAGCGCGTGGCGCCGCAGTTTGGCTTGTGGGTATGCGAAGTATATCTCAACGTACACATACTTGCACATGTCGGCAATGGCTTTTTTCCCTGTGAGCTTGTGTTGGGGAAGCTGATAGCCAATCTATCGGCGACACAAACTATCAAGGTTGCCGAAGAGCGAGACCAGAGCTTATTACGGGGAGAGACTTCAGACATGGTGGGTTACTTGTTCTGATATCATGAGATATTTGAGAAGCATCAGTCTTTGCTCGACAAGATTACGACCCTACCCGGAGGTCTCGGGTCGCCCCGTGCTTTTCCAACGTCCAGTTGAGCATCACCGATGACCTCGGGCGTCTCCATTCGCGGATCTGCCATTCTACCTCGGCCACTCCACACTCATTTGGACTTCTTCAACACCATCTTCTGATTGAGGCAATTGCAATGTTGCGCGATAAACGACACCTTGGACGGGCGCTCAGAAGAAGCAGGATTCGGGGTTGGTCAGTCTTATCGTTGTGTTGCGTTGCGACTAGACAAAACTTAAAAAAAGTTTCTCTCATTTCCGCATATTGGGAAAACATTACAAACCGCGCAATATGCACAGTTGACAACGCGGCCCCCTCGGGCAGTGCACCATCTTCTGATGCTTCTTCACCTGTGCGCCATCTTGCTTCTTCCGCCCCCCCCAAGTATGTTCCAGGTTGTGAACAGGGGCGAACGGCAAGGAGCTATGGCCTCCTCGGATAGGTTGCCATGATGCTCAACCACCCAGGAAGTGCCCTGCAGATACATACATACAGGTAATGCTCTCCATACTTTATTCTCCGGTCGGCACTGTCGTCTGCTTGAAGCTCGAGCCCTTCCACTGCATTGCATTCTCGAAAAGGAAGAGAGCTGCTGGAGCTCCCGTCAGAGCATGTCATTGATTGGACCACTTCTGAAAGTCTGAGCCGGGCTATTTGTTTGGTCCATACGATGATACCCTGATATTCCAAACCACGCTGAGATACACGTGGTGTTTTGCATCAGCTCTTCTTACTGATCTGATATTGCTGGGTCATCCCTGGTTGGAACAGTCTCAATCATTATGATAACCCGATTGACTTTACCGGGTGAAATTGAGGGATGCTACAACGGCTCTTTCTCACCCCTGTCATCGGATAATGGTATTGAATCGGTCATGAACGGCTTTGACGACCTAAAACAGGTATTGATCTCGTCGGTAGTCAGTAGCCGGGTCTGTATGGAAGCAAACTTCGAGGTGGAACCAATAGGTCAAACTTGGTGGTAATTTTTTTTTCTTCTCATACGATCTCCTCACCTCGTATATCTGCCCTTTCATACCCTCCTACTCTCATTCGTCGTGGGGCAATCATGGCTGTGAGCAACAAGTATTCTTGAGAAGGGATCCGCACCCTCTGTGAAGACCCGGCCCTATTTGTCTGTCCCGCCGTATATCTGAAACAAACAGCCATCGCCGATTTTATTTAGCCCAGTACAATTGCACTCGTACTCTTTTGGCGGTCTTCATTTCACCATCATTGGTGTCAAATTGTGGTAATAGGGGCAACATTGCGACTTTTCGAAGCCAAGGTGCAGTGTTGAAAGCTATCCACGATAATTGCTCTCAAGTTACTGGCGTTGTTTGTTCGCTGGCCTCACCCAGGCGTTTCATGGTTGATGATTGTTCCCAACTTACACTTACACTTCGTTTACTTTCTTTTCTCTTCTTTTTGCTTTTTCCATCGATCTCCCGTCTTGCCCGCCTCCAGAACCGATGTCGATGAGGGGAGCCCTGCTAGCTTGGCCACTTTTATCGGCCCCTGGTCGCCCACATCTAGAACGAGCAGGCATTGACACACACATCGTCATCCCAAGAGAGAAGGACGTGAGAGGTGAGAAAACCTTAGAAAAATTGGAGTTGGATGGCCGAACCAACATTCAGACTGCATCGTCAACCGCGGCGAGACGGATATGCAGGCCACCCTTCCCTCTGCAAGGATGCCTTGTTCGTGTTTGCATCAGAGAAGCTTCATCCTGACAGACATACATACTCAGGCTATTCTGAGTCAAGCTTTGCTGACAGCTAAGCTGATTGCCTAGTTGATTTGAGGCTGGGAGAAGAGGCAACAATGCAGTCAAGACAAACGCTCAAACAACCAGAAGAGGTGTCGTGCATGATACTAAAGAAGCATGAATGCTGCAGAACTGCGCAAGTGCCTGGAATTCGTTGATAATGTTTCATCTAGTTTGAAATACGGCTGGTGTGCTAACAATAGTTCTCTCTGCCACAACCTTTATTCAGTCCCAAGGTTATCTGTCGCCTCTTTCCTCCTTCTACCTCCACTCAAGATACGCACGAGTAAAACAACCCAAAAACGCCCGCATCCCTCCATGACACTCGCTCACACCCTCTTTTGGCAATCTAACGGTGCTGCAGGACTCTAAGACCGAATAGGTAAAGTGAAAGACACCATGGACCAGACAGAGAGGGGCGCGACGAGGGGGAAACATTGAAGCATGAAATACTGTAAAAAAAAAACAATCCAACCGAGCAGCCAACCATGAAAGAAGTGGCTGAAGCACATAAAACGCCGTGGTCAACCAGTCAACTTGTGAGGATGTGCAACTCCAGACCGGGATGAATAAGGGAGGGGAAGAGCTTTGCCGAGCTACATAGTAGTCGCAAACAACACCTCTTCCCTAGTCTCAGTAACAAGAAATGTTTGTGTCTTGTCGGCCCCATCCCCATGCAAGGCCGAGCCGCAATGGAGGGCCGCTTCCCGCACGTACATGGTAGGGCTAAGCATTGGATAAGCAAAGAGGTCGATCGCTCACGTTTTAAATCCCTGCCCACTCCTGTATTGTTGATTTCTAGGGGACGCATGGAGAGCCTTTCCTAGCCTTTCTTTCATGGGCCTCTGCAGTGAGTACTTCATCAACCAGCCTTCATGGCTTCCTTGCGGCGCTTCTTTTCTGCAGCGCGTGCGAGAGAACGCTTGACGTCGCCTTGCTCAAAGCTGTCGATATCGTAGTACGTAGGGGCAATTTCCTGCAAAAAATGTTAGTAACTGTAAAATTGACTCAAGGTGCTCGTAATGAAACGAGAGTCATCTGGGGCTATCACTTACCAACAGCCACTCAGGTCGGATACCCGTACATGTTCGGATGTATTGCTTGGACGTCAAGACAAACTCGTTGTAGAGGACCCAGTCGAACTCGGTACGGAGGACAGTTGAAGGGTGAATCAGCACAGCCTGGTCGTCCTTGACAGTGCGATAGAGCTTGCCAGAGCTCTCCTTCATGGCGACCTGCATGAAGAAACCGGCGAGCAGTGCGCGTCGAATGTTGGTATAGTAGTTCTTGTCCTCAAACGGTGTTGACACAAGCTCCAGGCCGTGCGTCTCCATGATGCGCTTGAGCTGAGCGCGAACGTTATCCGCACTCGAGAGATGTCGGAAGGAGAGGAAATGCTCGTGGCACCACTGCTTTGCACTGTTGGGGTCGGATGTTGCCTGGCCCTTGAAAGCGTGATAGGCGTTGAGCAGGGTGAGGTGGTCACCATCAGGATGCGCAAATTGAGCCTTCATCTCATCGGCGCGCTTTCGGTTGTTGGCAGGGCGAGTGAAGATTTGAGGAACTGAGAGAAGCGAGGTAATAGAGAGAATCTCGTTCGAGCAGTAGAACTCGGGAGACGAGATAAGCATGACCGCCAGAGCGGGATCAAGGGGGAATGCTGAGGCCATGCTGCCGAGAGTGGTCAGCTCACCATCGTCGTCCAGACAGGCAAGATAGTTGAGCTCCTCAAGGGCGCGCATCATGGTCTCGGGAGCAGGGGGGTCCATAAGATCGAAGTGGACAAGATCCTCCACACCAAGCTTCTTGAGCTCCAGAACGGTGTTGGCGAGGTTGGAGCGCAGAATCTCGGGATATGTTTGCTCAATAAGCTCCTTCTTGAAGGCCTTCTCGGTGTACAGACGGAAACACTTTCCGGGCTTGGTACGACCAGCACGACCAGCACGCTGCTGGGCTGAAGCCTTGGAGATGGGTGAGACAAGGAGAGACTCAACACGGATACGAGGGTTGTAGATCTTCTGCTTGCTAAACCCGGGATCCACGACATAGACGATACCGTCGATAGTCAAACTAGTTTCGGCAATATTGGTAGAAACAATGACCTTGCGACCAGGACGACCGCCCTTGCGAATAGGCGCAGGGGCCTTGTCGAAGATGCGCTGTTGCTGGTGGGGAGGCAGGGTACCGTACAGAGGGTAAACGGCGAGAGGACCAGCGTCGACCTCGCGCATCAGCTCATCAGCCTCGAGACTGATCTTGCGACAAGCGTCCTCAATCTCGTCTTCACCTGTAAGGAAAAGCAAAATATCACCCTCAGGCTCTGAAGCGTGAATCTGGAGAACGGTTCTTATGGCAGCCTCGACGTAATCGCGCTCAGGCTCGGGGGTGTAGAAGATCTCGACAGGATGTGTTCGACCGGGGACGGCGAGCAGGGGCGCATCGTTGAAATACTTTTGGAACTTTTGAGCATCGAGGGTAGCAGACATGATGATGATCTTGAGGTCGGGGCGGCGCATAGAAATCTGCTTGAGTAGAGCCATGAGAATATCGGTCGCGAGAGTACGTTCGTGAGCCTCATCGAGAATAATACAACTGTAGCGAGACATCTCGTGGTCGTGCATGGCCTCACGCAGAAGCATACCATCAGTCATGTACTTAAGCATTGTCTTAGGACCTGTCATGTCCTCGAAACGAATGCTGTAACCAACTTCCTCGCCCAGGGTGACGTCCATCTCGTCGGCGACACGCTGCGCGACCGACATGGCGGCGACTCGACGTGGCTGGGTACAGGCGATAAGCTTGCCGGTAAGATGCGGTAGCTCGTCGTAGACGACATACTGAGGAATTTGAGTAGTCTTTCCAGAACCTGTCTCACCGACAAAGACGAGAATCTGTGTTGAGTGGTACTTGTCCAAAAACTCTTGTCGTTGCTTGTGGACAGGCAGATCGCGACGGCCCTGGAGAATTTGGAAGTACTTTTGCGAATGAGGCCGGCCAGTGAAAGGGTTCGACTCAGAGTCCTCAGCTTTTGAGGCCTGGGCAGCGGTAGTATGCTGCCTCTTCATACCAGCGAGAGGAGAGTCTGGCGAAGGCTCTGCGCCATAACCATTGCTGTTACCGTTGTCGTACATGTGAGCGAGGTAAGGGTTGTATTTCTCGTCCTCACCGTCCTTCTTGGCCTTCTTTCGCGTGGATTCGTCGGCGTCGGCGCTTGAACGCTTTCCTCCCTTGATATCGGACATTATTTTCGGTGAATGACAGGGAGAGGAGGTGAGAGAAAGTGGCGAGGCTGAAGCGGAAGGCCGTGGTGTTTTTGTTTTCTGCTAATGCTAGAAAATTTTGGCGGGACCTTCTAGGCAGATGCTTATCGATAAGGATCCTTGTCACACAGTGCATGAGATGTGATTGCGCTACTGGGTTATATGACGAGATGCAGCATATATGTGCGTGCTTGTAACATCAAGTGTGGCATAGAAATCATGAAGTTGTATGCGAGAATGAGATTGCATTGGGTTTGTCAACACTTTTGCTATGAGGAGGTTTTTACCAAACCTGAAGCTGTTTGCTGTACTGTTTCAACTCGGAATAGGCGCACACTGTGCATTTTTCAGGGTCTTTGCGAAGATCAACAGCTCTTTCTCTCGAGCTTGAAGCTTGAAATTCCAACCCGCAGGTTCTGGGGATGCTTCTTGCATACAAACAACAAGAACAATCTCTTTATAGGACACGCGTTGATTCTTAGCAATTTTTGTCTACGACTCTTTTCCCCTCTATACTCTTCTCTTCGTCTCATACATCCCACTTCGCACAACTGAACGATCTGGCTTGGTTTGGCGGGGTGAATTTACTCCACCACCAGAAATCTCAACTTTATTTTGCTGTTTCTCCCTACAGACTCCAACCGCAAACGTCGTCCCCTGACAAACTCTAAGCTACAATTATGGCTTCTGACGACGCAGGCTTCGAAATGTCTGACAACTTTGGTCTTCAACGTCCCAATTTCCACATTGGATACCACGACTCAAAACGCGATGAGCCCCTCACCGACATGCAGTATGGCCATCTGCTGAACCATGGTGTAAGTCGCAAGCTTTCCACGCCAAAGACCTTTATATTCGATATATAATACATGGCATATAATCGTGAGGATGCTCGGGGCCACCAATTGACTCTTGGATAGCTGGCCTTTGCGACGACTCCCATCACAAACACTCACTTCCGAGACCGTGTCTTCGCTCTTGTTTCTGAGCATCTGTCCGCTCTATCCGAAAATGGCGAGAAGCCTACCACCAGGGCAACTGGCTCACGGGCAGAGCCTATTCTGCCTCCTCTGACTCCTAAGGACACCGCTCTGTTCCCTAGCGCCGCTGTCAACACCTACACTGCAGTCATCAGCCCCTGGCTCGACCTTGGATCTTCTAATCCCATCATCTCAAGCATCTCCCGTCAGGTCCTCAACGTTGAGATTAACTATGCCAACTTTTGCGGTGTGAGAAGTATCATGATTCCTGCCCCTCGACAGGATGCTTCCATTGATGGCGGCAACCAAAGTCTTGCCCAATATGCACGAGCTGTTGAGGAGGCTCTTACCGTTGGAAACCGACTCACTTTCTTGATTCACATGCCTATGTATCGGGAGCCCGGCCTAGATACAGAGGGAGCTAATATCTCTTCCCTTGATACCAAGACTCTGACTAAGACCGAAGGAAAGGATATCGATCTTCTGGCCGCTTGGGATTCGTGGCACCACGTCCGAAGTGTCTGTAACTACAACACTAGACTCTTTGTTGGTACGCTCACATCACTCTCTCAGGATCCTTGACGAATGCTAACTTGATGGAAAGCTTTGCAAATTCCCCGTGTTATGCCCGAGAAGGATCTTCAGGATCGTTGGTTTGCTGAGCCTTTGCACTACCTCACATTCAGCCCTCTGACTTTCCAGGCTAACAAGGCTGATTTCCCATCGCTGTCTAAGCACCACCAGAACCTCATCTTCTCGTACATGCGCTTGAAGAATGTCCCATGGATTCTACTCTGCGACGTTGGCCCTGATGTTTCACATATTAAGGATGGCCACCAGTCTCTGCCAACCGCTCAAAACGAGTTCCCCAGTTTGGCCGAAGCTGAGTCTCAGGACCAGTCAACCAAGACCAAGAACAACGACTATATTTCCTATCTGCGATGGCTCGAGGACCAGCAACCACCATTTAGCTATCTTGAGAGCCCAACCTTGACCAGTTTCCAAGACTGGCTTCAGTCACCTCTCCAGCCTCTGTCAGACAACCTCGAGTCAGCGACATATGAAGTATTCGAGGGTGATCCCGTCAAGTATAGTCAGTACGAGATCGCCGTGTTTGAGGCTCTCACAGAATGGAAGGAACTCAAGAAGCCTACCTCTAAGGACGGCAAGGTTGTCGTTGCTGTTGCAGGTTCTGGCCGTGGTCCTCTCGTTACTCGAGCACTCAAGGCGTCTGAGGACGCTGGAGTTCCTATCGATATGTGGGCAGTTGAGAAGAACCCCAACGCCTATGTCTACCTTTTGCGCCAGAATGACCTCGTCTGGGGTGGCAAAGTCAAGGTTGTCAAGACCGATATGCGAGCATGGAAGGGTCCTATCGTCTCCGAGGACGAGAATGGACCTGTATATGGCAAGGTTGATATCCTCATCTCTGAGCTTCTTGGTTCATTCGGCGACAACGAGCTCTCTCCTGAATGTCTTGACGGAATCCAGCATGTCATGTCCACGCCCCATGGAATCTCCATTCCCAGCTCTTACACCGCTCACCTGAGCCCTATCTCGACACCCAAGATCCACGCTGATATTCTTTCGCGAGTATCTGGAGACCCCAACGCTTTCGAGACACCCTGGGTTGTTCGCCTTTTCGCTCTCGACTTTGTTGCCGAGAAGGTGCCCAACAAGCCCCGATTCCAGGAGGCCTGGGAATTCTCTCACCCTATTCCCGAATCTTCGCTCGCGGCTCTGGAGGCAAAGCGCTCTGGTGGTGTTGTCGGAGGCGGCGGCGGTAGCATGGCTGGTGCTGCTGGAGCCAATGACCACAACTCGCGATATACTCATCTCACATTTGTCTGCCGGACAAGAGGTGTCACCCATGGATTGGCGGGCTACTTTGAGTCGACTCTATATGAATCTCAGATTCCTGAGAACAAGGGAGAGAAGATTGAAATTAGCACACATCCTGAGCGTATCGATGAGAAGAGCAAAGATATGATCTCTTGGTTCCCCATCTACTTCCCCCTGAAGGTAAGTTCCTTCTCCAGCAAGTATCGATGCGTACTGACAGAGTTGTAGAAACCTCTATACTTCCCAGCTGATACTGAGCTCGAGATTAGCATGTGGCGACAGACAGATGACACCAAGGTGTGGTATGAGTGGCTCGTCGAGGCTTTCACATGGGTTAGCCTGACAAGCCGTGTCAAGGTTGCTTCCTCAGATCTGTGCAGCAGTCGCCAAGTGGCATGCTTGATGTAGACGAATGACCTGGATCACGGTGAGAAGAACTGGCTGGGATAAATGATGTGACGAAAGAAAAGTTTTGCTTATGAGTTTGAAAAGGTTGAAAGTCTTGACGTTTGGGGACAGCCGTCGCTTGAATTGTCAAGTGGCTGTAGCCTGGATACGAGCTAACTGTTCTTCACATGATGGTTCACTATTCGAGGAAATCACATAGCATTTTTAAGACCGCTATGAAGCTGGAGAGACATCCTTAGCTTTGAATATCTACATTGGCTGCCCTTGTGATGGAGTAACACGCGATCAAGTCACGTATTGTGATCAATGTTGTTGCTCTGTTGACTGTAGTATAAACCGACACGGTACTGAATGTCTCAATGCACATGATAAGCATTGAGACATACTGTCTGCCATAGTCTTTGTTGCTGGTCTATTCACATGCTATGTTCCACTAGACCGAGCCTCAATTGAAGTCGAAGTCGGTCAACTTCCGATCAATGCACATGCTTTGTCTCACACTATAGGACACTTTACCTGGCCATTTGGGGAGTATAGGTGCCTAACAGATGTAATTACGGCTCGGTGGACAGGAAAGGTGATGATGCATAAGATGATACAAGACAAGGCCATGGTTGACTTGTGATATACTTCTCGCCTCATGAGACGTTTTATATGCAGAATTAACATGCCATGTTCAGGCATTAATAGAGTTGTAATGCTCCTGTTGTCCGACAATATTTGACTTTATGAAACAAGCCTTCCCTTCCACCGATGAAATGTGCCCATCATGACATGTCCATGAGAGGCCATAGGAGCCCGTATTTACAGTACTGGCTGTGACTGCAGCGCCTCTTGCGCTTCCTTGTTATAACAGATGGTAACAAGACTTCTTTCTAGCCGCTTGAATGCTTCCCGTGGTATCACAATATGTTGGACTGTCTGAACATAGCAAGACGAGGCGACACACAAAACGCGGGGGAATTTAGATTAACTACGCCTTGACTGTCGAGGTGCACAAACCCCAGATTCTCAAGTAAGATTGCCTTTAACCTCATTAGTAACCACCAAGTAATTAACACCCCGTAAAATTAACTGCTGCCCTACGAGGCGGCTCTAGACTCACTCTCTCATCATGGTCAGTGTAAGTCAAAAGCCGGAATAACCCGGCGTCTAGTCTCGTACCATTTCCATCGGCAAGACTCGGTCAAGCCCTGTAAATTTTCACCAAATTATTATGGAGTCAAGCATCGTCATTCATCAATTCCATCCTTCTCCAATTCTCCATGTGGAGTTCGGTTTTTTTTTTTCTTTGACGTTAAGTACTCATGAGAATCCCGGTGCCGGAGCCGGAACCGGGAACTCAATCGTGCATGTATTTCCCCAGAAAGAGAAGGAAAACGGAGCCTCAGTTGACTTCCAAAGTAGACGCCGGCGGACACTACGAAACTGTAAATCTTTCAGGTCCCGGTAGAGGTGAGGCAGAAGAGGAAGAGCCGGGGTCGGGTATGAGCTGACTGGAAACCCCCTGGAAATAAACCAAGAGAATAGTTCGTGAGAAGACGGGCTCTACAGGTGCCAAGGATTGTACAACGCTCGTTGACCAGGGCGAGTGGCATGTCATGTTGCATACTTGTCATGACACTCTAAAAACATGGCGAGACATCACGGTAAAGACATATCACGGGTAGGACGTAGATGTAATAGTATAGACTTTTTTTCTGGTATTGACAATTTCTACCAAAAACAACTCCTTTGTTCAACGCCGTGGTGCCTCTTGCTTGCTGTTAAAGCTTCGCAGGCAGGTCTCCAACTATACAGAAAGAAATGGCGTTGACGCCAGTCGAGAACAAAAAGCACGGAGGTCGCAACGTTCTCCGCAGCCGGGGGGGTATTCTCTATGTAAAAACCCGACTTATTTGCTTTTTCCCGTTTTTTCCCTCTTTCGTGGTGCATATACTAGCCCCTCGTTTCATATGACGCTCCTGGCGGCATAGTACCGTATTGCCCTAAGTGGTTTCTCGAAGTGAGCTGCAGTTGGAAGCATCGTCCTGTTCTGCATGTCTCGATGGGATGGGTTTGCGTACCCCTCCCTGAAATGCACAGTGAAGTTGATCACTATGTGCATGGTCACTCGGCGTCCCCGTATACTATGTCGTGCAGGATATATGTTTCAGGCAGTAGATCCTGGCTCTCGTCATAATCTGCGCGTCATCGTAGGTATTCATTCGTTCATCCCGTCTTTTTTTCATCCCACCGCTCCACCTATAACTCCTCGCCTGTGGCGGGAGACATATTTAACCGAAGAGAGCAGCGCCGCCGGACTCGATAGCCTCGATCTCAGCGGCGTTGAGGGGAGCGCGGTGGAAGCGAGTGGGGAGCTCAGAGACGTCAAAGGCAACGCCCTGAGGGGGCTTGACGGAGCCAAGGGAGGCAGCGGGGGTTCCGCCGAAGCCAGACTTCTGGAGAGGACCGTGCTGCTGGACGTGGTCGCGGTAGGAGCTGAAAGACTTGTGGGTGGTAGCAGCATCGCCGTTTCCGTAGCCGGACCAGGACTCGGGGAGCTTCTCGACTCCGGAGGCAGGGTGAGGCTTGGGGGTGTGGTCGACGTTGGCTGCAGAAGACGATGTTAGCTTGTACTGAGGGGAAGCTGACGGTATTGCTCAATATCAGCGGGTTGACATACAAGGAATGGTTCGGGGACCGAGGAATTTGATGAGAGGAGTACGCTCAGCGTGGACAGCAGCCTGTCGGAGGGCTCGAGTAGCAGAGAACATTGTGATGGTTGTTTGGGAGGTTGGTCGGGATAGTTCGGTAGACGTTGATGAGATCGAAGAGTGAAGAGCGTGCTTGCTAAGATGAGAGATGACGAAGATGCAATGCAATTGGGTTGAGAAGAAGAAGAAGGGGGAAGGGTTATAGTAAGAGACGAGCGTGGGAGAGGGCGCGATTATGTATTTGAGGAATTTTTTGGGATGGGATGGAGTGAATGGAAGTTAGCTCAGGCCAAGGTAACTCCCAGCCAAGCACAGTCCAGGTTGTACCGCGCCGAAGCGTAAGGTAGCCCACGCACCGCACGCACACAGACTCAGGTCACTTACAGGGAACGTCCCTAGGCAGCTGCTAGTGGCTTCTGCTAGTGCCAGTCCCGTCGAAATGGCGCGAACTGGGCCCAAGCGAGCTAAAAAGTTGGGAATCCACATCCACCAGGAAAAAAACCTCGAAACGAACAAGAGAGAGGGAAAAAAACAGGCCACAATTGGTGGCATTGAGCTGCATGTCCACAGAACAACACGTTACCCACACCCAGAAATCAGAAGCAATTCTGCCCAAACGAAATAAGAGTGGGATGAGCTTGTTGACTTTCCCTTCCCCAGTGGCACAGCAGAGACATCCAACAATACAGTTGCCCAAAGACGTGGGATATCGACATGGGGCATGGATGCTACAGCTACAGCAGGGCCAAAGACTCCGCTACCTCGCATGCGCATTCACTTGCATTTGCCATGAGAGGCAGCGAGAGAGGGAGTCCAGATTTACTTGTGACAGTCTCCGATGGACGGCCTCAAGGAAGTTGATCGTAGGCTTAGAGAGGATCATGATCATCCCTCCACAAACCCATCTTGCATGAGTCGAGACAAGTCGGTCCATGATGCCGTCGGCGGATATACCGTCCTGCATTACAACACTCCAGGCAATGGATGTCTGGGGTTAACGACCGGAGTTGGGCGGAATGGCGTGGTCTATCACCTTGAATCAACGGGGTTAAGCAGCCGTCTTCAAGGCTACAGCTTATTCACCTTGAGGTCAAAGGTGAATTGAAGCCAAAGCCAAGACAAATCCCCGAACCGATAACTCCAGGCACCATAAGCAAATTCACCGGCATCCTCAACCGAACCGAAAGTTGGAGTAGCCAATGCCCAACTTGATCCTATTCATCACTACCCCAAACTCCGAACATGGCCACCATCTTGACTGCAAGTTTACATCCCGATGCACACACATTGATCATCTACCATTTGCCGTCTTGAACATCAGGGCAGTTGGTTGGAGAAGCTCTCCCCCTTTCCGCCCCAGGCTTACCATTCATACACCCCCTTCGCCGCTCCTCCGGGATTGGCAACAGAACTCAGAGGTTCGTCTGCGCGGGGGAACACACATTGCCTTTTTGGGAGAGAATGCTCGTCTGGGGCACGGCGTCCGGGGGAGACTCTTGATTGTGTGGTTGGTGGAGGAGGTGGGTAGACTAGAGACTACGTTAGAAAGCGGACAGATGGGCGCGTCTGCGAGTGATGATCGTTTCTCAAGTCAAGACGAGGCTGGAGGGTCTTCTCCTCTCTGCTGTATACATCAACTACAGCACATGGCTATGCTGGTCTGTACAGCACAAGCGAAGAGCTCCGTGCCTTGTCCGTGCCATCCGAGGCTGGCCCATTGACGCGATCTCACCAAACAAAGGCCTCAAGGGAAATAAAAGCTAAGGCCACGTCCATGTCACTGCTGGACCCTACCTACGTAATTGAAGTGCTCCCCCCCTGGTCCGGACTCCGAACGCGAAACGTTGTTGCGCTGGGTGAGTTTAGCTGCCGCTCTATGCGGAGCGGAGAGGAGCGGAGGCACATGGTCCAGACAGGCTAATGTAGGGCCTAAGACGCCGACATACAAGCGTGAAAAGACCAGCGTTACAAATTGGAGAGTGAGGGAGGGCAGGTAACACGGGGGGAGTGATAATGCCGAATAGCGAAGGATTCAGCGAGGATTGGAAATCATCTTGATTGATAATGGCATTCGGAGTTACATACTCATCTCATTACTACCTACGACTCGAGGGTATGACAGAATTGTTCATTCGCAGGATAACGGGATGAGGATAAGTGGACTAAACATTTAATTACATGATCTTCAAATCGTAAGACGTGGCATTTGCCCCCCCGCGGTCTTTGGTCTTTGCAGTTGTTGTGATTGATGCTGTTGAAAAATAAAAAGTTGATATCTCTGAATCAAGAAGGTGTTTTGACCAATCCCGTGTCGAGAACAGGCTATGACAGATTCAGATTACATGTGGTTTATGAGTAAAAAAGATACGTACCCAACCTCCACTGTCTGAATCGCATTTCGTTTCTGCGGCTGGGGAAGCATCGCTAAAAGAACGTAGTAGATTTAGTAGGAGAGTCCGACAGATCCAACGAGATCTGTTCGTATTGTTTATGGAAAACAGTTGTTCCTTCTGAAGTGGTCTTTAATGAGAGCTACTCTGTAGAATGGCATCTAATCCCGATGTTACTCTCTGCAGACAAGACTACTAATTCTGGATAGACTCTTGAGGTGGAATTGACCTCGCGTAATACTTCCAAAGCCAAAAGGCCCGATCTTGCATTCATTGCCAATCTTCACTCATTTTTTCAAGATCCTCCTTCGCCTCGCTCAACCTCACTTTCTTTTCGAGAGCGCTTACACCGGGATCCGGCATCGGGCGTGGAATGGTCTGTGCTTGTTCTATTCCATGCATCGTGTCACTTTGAGAGCTCCCATTGGATCTGTTGGATTAGCTTATTTCGTGCCTCACATCAAGTTCCCGCTCCTTGTCCTCTTGGGGTAGTTCCGCTGGCACGTGAAATCGAAGGAGGAGGTTTCCTCTCGTGGTGGAAATTCTGAGCTCGAATCTCGACTTTTCATCTTTTGGTTTTGTATATGATGGTACTGTCTATGCGCCACGAATCCGTTGTTGGTCCTCTTTGACACAAGAGAAAGATTATTTCAATTTGTGCTATAAACAATGAAAAGAATAAAAGAATGTTTGACAATTAATTGATGACAGACACTCTCATTGTTGCTGTTGCTCTCTGCCTGAAGCTTTTCATCTCTTCTTCAGAATTGGACAAATTCACAGAAATCTCTGTGGGCTGCTACCCCTCTAGATAGATAAGATAACGAGTTTACCAATCATATCGTCAAGTCCCCGTCTGGGGAAAACCCTCCTAGCCAATATCTGACTGGCAGCCCACAGCAACCCCTGTATTCAACTACAAATAGGCCGTTGCCACTGAACCCATCTCGACTTACACTGAGGGCCATATAAATATCCATCCACGCATGGATATCTAAGCCCTCCAGCTGTTGGGACCAGTCAGTCGTGGATTTTGGCCATGTCTGATATCTTCTGAGTGGAAAGTGAAGCGTTTCTCCTGAAAGCACATCACGGCCATCTCGCGCACTGGCTTCTTTAATTTTCCTGGCAAGTAGATATGGCCTCCCATGGTGGACTGGAACATAAACCGCCGGAGCGAGTTCAAGAAGCTCTCTTTGGCCTCAGGTGTGCAACGATACTCAGTGTTGGTACCTTTCCCCTGGACACCATAGATATGGAGAGTTGTTTCGCGCCAGGGTGTAAATTGATCGCTATAGTGAGGTCCGGGAAAGATATCAGTGAGCCAGTCGAGCTGAGAAACGCCTCTTGGCTCGCTCAACCGAAAGGAGCAATAGATCTCAAATGATCCAGTCTCTTTAATGTCTTCTCTGAAGGGAGGATGATGCACGTAAAGACGAAATTGCTTTGGATCGTGGAAAACCAGGGTACTCGAGAGGAGGATTAGGAGAGCTTCGTTATACCTAGAGGGAAACGGTGTCAATACATTCCCGGAAGGTAATACTATAGCAGAGGGGAACTCACACTTGTTGAAATGTCAAAACAAGATTCATTCCCTCTAGGCATTGCCCAGACTTGGGCAGGAAGAGAGACGCATCGGGCACCCTAGGAGATGAACTCTCATCGCATCTAGGGTAGCGCCAGCAACCCGTTGGTTTAGGATGATAGAGATATTTGTTCGAGTCTTTGGACTTAGGGAGAGCAACGTGAACTCGGGAGCGACCAAATAACTCCCGATATATACGCCATCGAAGCTCCCAGTCGAGCTTTGTGAACAGGCGTGATCTCTTCTTGGTGGGACTGCCACTGTGCGCAGAATCTGGGTTCCATGGCTGGAAGAAGACGCCATGGAGCCTGTTCCACTGTCAATATCGATCCGTGAAGGAGGCCGGGTATTACTTACGGGTGAGTGTTGGTAGTCTATAGATTTACATGGTTCTGAAAAGGAGATGACAGCTTCAAGTTCCAATTAATAATTTGAAAGCTATGTGGCAGAGATCCGCAGAGATGATGAAACAGTGACTCTTATAAGGAATAGTAGGGTTTATGCTACGGCGTGAGTCATTTGATGTGGTTTTTATGTTTAGAGTTGGGGCAGTGATTGCAAAAACCCAGACGCAGCTTGAAAGTCACCCCTTAAACGACTTACAGCGAGACTGGCTCGAAGTAATGGCATGAATTGACTTACCAAGAACTGTAGAGAATCTCAGTGAATAAAGAGAGTAAATTCACTAGCAAGTAATAGTAGCGCAAGCCAGCGTGATATGTAGCAAGGTAAGTAATTGAACGTAGATACTGACAAGGCTCGAGCTAATTTCTAGTGAATTTGAATGAATGAAGCAAGGCCTCCTATATGCATAAGTGATAAGTTAACTAGGAATGTTCAAGCACTGGCAAACACTGCCATGCATCTACCTACTTTATGAAGGGGCCGTAAATGTTTATAATGTCTTCCCAATACTCTCTTGATAACTCCTCTCATCTTTCTCCTACATCCCTTCTCCTTCGTATCATCGTATCAACGCCACAAACGTCTCCCAAACCTCCCCAACATGGGGCTAGAGTTTGAGAAGGGCAACGCCCAGAGGGGCTCCTTGTTCTTTAGGAAGCTATCCCCGGAGCTCAGACGGCAAATCTTCATCTATCTATTTGGAGGGTCAAAGGTGCACATCAAGTTTCTCCAAAGCAATGAGCAGCTCAAGCGTGAGGGCCATCCTAAATCGTCAAGGGTCCCGGGGTGGTGTCACTGCGTCTGCAGAAAAGGGTTAAAAGTACCTATCCATCCACACTCAGAAAACGACCACAAATGGTGTTACCTGTCGGCGAATATTATATTTACCTGCAAATGGGCGTGAGCATACCAAACCGATATTATGATTGAGTCCAGGCTGACAGACTGTAGCTATCAGAGCGGTCTTCCTGTGCTCTATCGTACGAACGAACTCATCCTAGACAATCCGCAGGACTACACAATGTTCAACTCTTGGTTCAACGCCAAGCAAAAGTATATTCGATCAATGAGCTTGCATCTCGAATGCCCGGCTGTCTACGATGCTCACGAGGGTCTCTGCCACTTGTCTACCGCATTGCCTAAATCCTTGCTACTGCAACGTCTGGAAGTGCGAATGCTCCTCACTGGTCTTGGAACTCATCACGGAGGCTTGGAAAGGGACAAAGAATTGATGTTGAGATGTCTTAGAATGTTCCTGCGGGGTGGCCTGAGCAAAGGCAAGGTTGAGCTGCTTGTGCTGCATCTGCCGGAAGCTATGAAAGCGATCGTGGAAGGCGATAAACAAGGCGATGTTACGATTTGGGAAAATGTCGATTGCCAGTTTGAACCTGACGATGGGTTTGTTAATGATGATAATCGCCCAGAAGAAGAAGAAGCTCCGGAGTCCGACGACGAGAACCATGGCCTCTATATCTTTCCCACACAAGGGGACTTCTAAGGAATTGTATCAAGCATGGCAGATGAGCTAGAGCATTATGAACTATCTTCTAAAGTAGCATGGAATGTTTGTCTTTGCTTCGAACGTAGTTGGAGCTCCCAATCAAAGATAAGCATCTTCGAATATAGAAACTTTACACATGGACCCCCATAGCTACGTCGTTCTTCTTTGATTTCTTGAATGGAGTTATTGATGGTCAGTTTTGACAAGACAGTGATCATCATTACTGTGATATGCCCTGGTCGTAATGGGTGACAGTTCCAGCTCTTGTGTGTAATGATATGATTGTGAGAGAGTCCCTATTTCAGGTATCAAACCATGCGAGGCGTGAATTCAACAGAGATGTCTCCTTTGTCCTTTGAAGCACACTGTTTGGCAGTGCAATCTGTGTTCCTTCACCACTTTTACTCTCTTGATACCTTGGTTATGAACTATTATTTATTCCACTTCCTCTCATTTTCTTTTCTCCTCCTTTTTCTGGATCCCCTCAATACCATCAACGCTGGAAAGCCCTTTGAGCCAACCTCAACTGTCAACTGCGAAGTCAGACATCTGAAAAGGTATATATTCTGATGAGGCGAAGAAGCTTGGGACAACTGCTTATGGCCTAAGAATAAACTGACCTAAATATCTCTCAGCTTATGGAAGCTTATGGAAGCTTAACTAAGCTTTGTATCGCCTAAGATTGGCTTGCATAGGTCTTTTCATCGGTTTAGACTAAGGTCCACCTTGATCATGCAATCATTTCGGTTGCAGCAATATAGAGAGGGCCCCCAGAAGTCCCTCTTCTTCAACAAGCTCAATCACGATTTTAGGCAACTTATCTACCGCGAGCTCCTTGGATCGCACAGGATTCATATGGCGCGCAAAGGGCGAATCCGTTTCTGCAAAATCGACTGTCATATCTACATGGCGGATAAATACACACCAACATACTCCTAACCTGTAAAGCGGCGTAAGCGTATTCTTATAAATATCCATGGTACAGATCGACTGACTTGGACAGCCTCAACGAGGGAATACACCTCTTTTATCAACTCAACACATTCTACTTCACCTTCCCAACAGACCTCATCCAGTTCTTCACCGACACCAACAGTACAGCGGTCGACCAAATAAGATCTTACGAGCTCAGGTGTGTTGTTGAAAACACATACGACAAGCCCATTCTAGACCTTGATGTACTGACTGGGGTTCTGGACCGCTACCTTCGGCCTGATGATGTCAAGGTCAAGCTCGAGATTGTCTCAGAATGGGCCTGTAGGCCTTTCAGCAAGGCTTGCAAAGAGAAGGCTGTCGAGGCGCTGGGGCGATTTCTCGCACTTCGAAAGCTGGGGGTTGCTGTCGTCGTCGTGCCTCACATCTTTAAGGAAGTCATGCAGAAGACGCTGGAGACTTTGGGTCCTCACATTTCGTTTGAGCTTCGTGAGGCAGAGCGATTGAGACCTTTGCCTTTCACTGAACTGGAAGAGTTCATATATTATTTTCGTCCCGTAGCCCGTCAGGTCCTTCTTCACTGTACTTCTTCCCCCCCTTCAGCACATCAGTCATACCATGAATGGAGTTCTGCATCCAGTACTGCGTTCCGTTTGGAGTTGCGAGAGTCTTGGCCACGACACCATCTCCAACCAGGTATTTCTCATCCAGCGTCCCCAAGTACAGATCAAATATTGGGGTGTAATCAGCTGAGCGCCATGTGAGCGACGTGCCGCAGTCACCACAGAACCCACGGAATCGACCAGGCGAGGACATGTACTCTTTGAAGGATGCGAAAGTGCCCAGTGCTGGACTGATCTGCTTGGGGGATATGACGAGGAATTGGGCGATCAGAGAGGATGTCCACTTGCGACACATTGTACCTAGTTTATGTTTGTTAGCTGTCTTGGTGTCTATCGATGGAATAGACTTGCATTGGCATGCTGATGACTGTTCACAAGTGAGTTAGCTAAAGTGATTAAAGGCCATTCAGGTATAACTCACAGTTGGTGGCCATGGGTACTCTTCGTTAAAGTTGACGGTGTACCGAATAGCACTACAGAGACATCCGCCTGTGATAGCAGAAGGGGTATCTTGGTTGTTATCGTTCATGATGATCTTGTAGTGTGCGAAATAGATGACGTGGGGGGGTAGAATATATATCAGTCGACAACGACTGGTACTAAAACCGAAAGGTCGTCGGTTTAGGCGTTTATGTGTACGAGAAATCAGAACCGATTGGATGATATTCCCGCGCATTCAATATAGCCAATCATGACTTGCACAGACACATGAAGGTGCTATGCACATTCGACTCTGGTCAACGTTGTGCATGGGGGGAATGATGAAAAGTATGATATGAGAGATGCACTAGTTGGAGATTATATAAGTTAAGTTTCTACTCTCACATGAACAAGTAAACAAGAAAAAGTACAATTTACCCCCAGGATCCTACAGCCCAGAGAACCGCCCAGTTACGGGATGTATCCATACGTGCGGCCTCAGAGCCTTGGGTACACCAGTGAGGCGAGCGTCGTTGGAGAGCAAGACAATTATCCGAATCAAGCATTGGATGATGACGAAGAGCGAAACCTAAGGTAGCCAATTGTGCGTTTAGAGCAATGAATCACTCCAGGCAACCTAACTCTACAAATAAGACATGACGAGCCAGCCAATCAATATTCTGTGTGTATCTTGTTATTATTTCTACGATAATATTGGTTGATGTATCTCTCAGAGACAAACGCCGTCACAGTCATTCTTCATCAACTTGCTCATTGCTCTCACTATCAGTTGAAGAGTCGTCATCTTGTTCCTCATCAGAAGACGAGTCATAGCGGCTCGGAGGCTTGTGAGGACACATGTTAAGCTTCAACCCACCCTCTAGCTTTTTCGACCATATTCCTTTCACGAGTTCAGAGAAGCCATCCATACCACAGCCATCAATTACACAAGTGACCCGCCCATTGCCGACAAGCGTCTCTAGACCGACTTTGATAGCCTGGCTTGCCAGTCTCTGACTCTCAGCAGTGTGCTTGGGCCATGGCTCGCCGTTGCTCATATGCACATGAAAGCGCAGGTTGAGCTCTTGCTTCATCTTAGACAGAGTATGGCACAGCATTGTGAACCTGGTGGGCTGTGGCCTTCCCGTCTTCTCAAGTTCGCTTCCATAGCAGACCAGATCGCTGAATTCGATCGATACTGGGGTATCAATGTGTGTGAGTAAATGTTTCAGGTCAGGAGCAATCCGGTATCTTTGGAACTCCATAAATTCACCCGAAGCTTCAAACTCGAAAGTGTTTGTCTGGTAAAGAATCTTGATACCCTGTTCAAAGCTAGCGACAGTATAGCCATTAGAAACAGTTGCAGGGAGCACAAGAAAAATGACTTACGCTCGCTTGCAAGTAAGGATGAAGGCTGATGACAAATAATATCTCCAATACGCATCTTCTTCATCGTCATGGAAATGTTGATATGACCCTTCGAAACAAAGGAAATGCACCCATTGGCGGTCAGTCGGCCGGTTCCTTGCCTTCTGCTCCCGATCGTTGCCGCTCGGCTGCGGAGCGCGTTCGATATGAAGCCTGCGTTTGCCAAACAAGTTGATCAAGATCATGTCATGAATTTCTGGTGGAACATTTGCGAAAAATGGAGACTGGTTCTGCAGAAAACCGTCGGTGAACCTGATAGTCATTATGCTGTATCGAGTGAGAGTTGACGCAGGAGAGAGTTGGGATAGTATCGGGTATGGAGGATACGATACAATATTAGCGGAGGCTTCCGGGGATGTGAAGAAAACGGTAGAAATTGAGAAGCGGGCAGCGACGTCAACAGATATTAATGACTACAGGATACGGCCAGAACAACAGGCCAACTCATTTGCCAATCAATTAGTGGTTGGCTCAGTATACAAGTAACATCGACTTCTGCACGTTGGTTCAACAGTGGTCTGCCATTTGTTGTGATTGGGTACAATATGCCATCAGCCTTGTTTCTGATCAACATCCTGCAGTCAACTACGCTCTTGAGTATCTTTAAGTAATAATAGAAGAGACAATGTTCCCCAAAAGTGTTGTGATGGATCTTCCGTTTGGTAGTAGGTGCTCAGGAATAATGAGAGCAGATGGCGTCTTCACTTCTGCAGCCTGCCGTTACAGGGTCAGTGAGGTATGTTGCAAACATTCCCCTTGCCTCTCAACTCAGTTACGCAAGCTCCCGTCTTGCGACGAAATGTTGTTCTGTTAGCGAGACGGTAATTTCCGACTATTATGAGAAATTTGGTTGGCATGTACACTGAATGCTTTCCAACCACTCTTGACTCTCCTGATTCACAGGGAAGACAGGTAGATATATAAGCTGGACGTTCCCAGTCTCAACTTTTGCAGAACACTTTCTTCATCTCAACAAGCCAACACTAGCAAAGGGCTGCTCAAGTTCTCTTGAACTTACGATTTGAACTCCTTGCTACCAAGTATTGAAATTGGGTAAGTTACTCTTCATTCTAACTCTGACAGTCTAGAATCTGAACTCAGTTGTGTATTGCCTGGTCTGCATGATGGCTTCAGAACTACTCATTCCGAGGGTTCCCAAGATGTAAAGTTACTAACGTGTGTTTTTGTAGTCTAACAGGTCCTTACAGCTTGGGCTACCCTCTTACCAAACTCCATTATTCCATCTGAACCTTCGCAACATCGCCATTGTGTCTTTCTGTCTTCACACTCTTCTTCTATCTATCCTACTTCCAATCATGTCCCCTTCTATTACTTGTCCCAGAATTTGGGTCCCACTTGTAGCCCCGTATATCAAATTCAAGTCTTCAACTGCGTCCTAGGGCCAATCCCCCTTCTTCCGACTGCCAGGAGAGATGCGCAACATGATATACAAAGAGCTTTTCGGGGGCAAGGTCGTTCATATCTGGTTCCATCGATGCAGAGAAAGTTATCATCGGAAAGGAGCTCCAAATGATGCCATGTTCCAGTGGCTTGCACCGTGTTTGTCCCCGTGGTCGTGAGCCTGTTCCTCATTTCCACGCGGAATATGACCACGAATGGTCTTATTTGTCTACAAGCATCCTCGGTGCCTGCCAGCCTACGTAAGAATCGACAGTTTTACCTCTGGTCTTTTCCTCTGGCTCATGTGGGAAAACATGCCTTCTGAGAAACTTCAGATCTTCGTCAAGCGTATCCCTGAGGACCCCTCTGTTGCCAAGGCCATCAAGAAGATCCGGAACATGTTGCCAAACACGAGCATCGAGGTTGTCACGGAAAAAGAAGGAATAGTCTGGGATCTTGGAGAGAGTGACGAAAACGAACCGATTTCTGTTCCCCCTCCGAAGCATCTGATGTCGAGGATGAGGCAAAATTGTTATCTCAATTATCTAACTAGGCTTCTCTTGCAAGCATGAAGAATCTCAAGAAGGACCTCATAGGGATCTATCTCATGATCCAAACTTGTACACCAATCATCTGTCGTGGCCCATATCAACCCCCAAACAATAAAACAGCTTGATCCATCTATAATAATTCAATGCGCATCGTATACAATCTTACAACACTCTCAGTTCCTCTCACAAACATCCATCGTATTCAATAATACAGTAACCTCTTACGTCCTCTTACGAACAACATCCCGAACAATGTTTCTACACTCACTCGCGTCCTCAAAAACATGCCAGGCTTCAACCGGTACATTCTTGAATGCCTTTTCAAATCTCTCTAGCTGGTTTTTCTCTTCAATGCCAATAGCAGCGACGTCTGTGGCCTTGCGAATGAGTATCATCTTGACCCAGCCCGGGAATGTTCGATAGCTACAAGCGAGTCAGTAAAGAGGTACTGTATCAGTCTGAGCTACTTACATCTCGCCATATGCCTCGGGATCGGATTGTGTCGAGTCACCGATGAGGATGAGCTTTCTCTTTGGTAACCACGAGTGAATCTTCTTCATGCGATCTGCCTTGTACTCCTCAGTTCCCATTGTCAGCGCCGACAGCAAGCCCGCTACAGTGCGCCAGCTCGAATCTCGGAGGATCAGTGTGCCTTGCGGGAAGTAGCGGTCTCGGAATTCTCGAAGAAGAGGGTACAGGTTGTATGGAGATGCTGAGAGGTAGAACCAAGGGGTATCGCGCGGGAGAAGAGTCTGAAGTTCGGAGTAAAGCTCGGGCATGCCAGGCACCGGAGTTGGCTCGTCGACAAAGGTGGTCTTGAGGATGCCTAGTGGATCGCTGGTCAAGGTGACTTTGATGGTATCGTCGACATCTGAATCATGTTAGTCTAAACGGCTGAGAGCCAATAATCAAAGGAACATACCTGATATGATGGCCCAACCCTCAGGTCCAGCATAGTAAGTCTGCATATCGTGAAGGCCTTGAGTGCCTTGAGGTAGCAACGCCGTGGCATCAACTACCGACCCCTTATGGGCGTGATGAAGAGGCTCAACGCTTGTCGTAATACCATTAATACTCGTCGGTCCCAACTTGATCTCCTTCTTCTTATGCTCGATCCAGAAGACTCTCGCTGCTTGAATATCCCAGAGGAACGGAATGATTCTCTTCTCGATAACATCGCGCTCAGCCGCATCGTCCGCCAGACCCAACGTTGAGGCAATCCCAGATACTATATCCGCCACGCGACACTTAGGCTCGTTCTCAAATACAGCAGCGACAAACTCGGCTTCCCACTGGTCGGTCTCAGGGTTTCGGTACGCCGTGTTATCCATCAACCACACTATATCGCCAGCATCGACGGCTTTTCCGAAGGGGTTCCATTGTGCAAAGCGCGAGAGCCACGCTGAGACATTGACAGGTGCTGAGAGAGCAGCAGCTTGTGTCTTTTGAAAAGCAGCGGATTTGGGATCGGGCAGATCGTGCTCGACCTTGTCAAAGTTTCGGGTCTTTCGAGTGCGCAGTTGCATATCGGCTGCGAAAGCGCTAGGATCAAAGTCTAGTTTGTCCGCCATCTTGAAATGCGACAACTAGCTAGAGATATATACTGTCAGATGAGTTGCCTTGGGGAGGCAAATGAGGTCCCGTGCTGTATGAGTCCTAGGGGCAGCGAGGCTGTATCAGGAGCCGCAAGGTCTCGTGGATGTCTAGGTCAGGTTTCAGGGCGTGAAAGTGCAAAAAATAAGCAGCGAGACAATGTTTTATGCTTACTCTCGACGAGGAAGTCTCATGGATTACAGGAGAAGGTTCAAGGTCTCAGTCACAGGAGGAAAGCGCGTGTGTTAAGGGCCTGCCAGCAGCTTAGGTCTTGGCTTTAATATACGTGACCTCATGTGAAGATCAAATCAATAGCGCAGGAAATTGTTTATAGAGGCTGCGACGTGTTTTGTTTAGGGTCTTGGACTTGTGACGTCGCTGCGTGAT